>NW_017189516.1:20085622-20293191 GCF_001704415.2 Capra hircus
ATCACCACTTTCTTTTTCAAACTTTTTTGACCATATATGTAGTGGATGCTATGGTACTCTTCTTGGGTCTCCTCTCAGGGCCAATGCACCCTGACTATCAGCTGTTGACAGATTGCAGCTGTGTCCTTTGGGGAATTATCTTCTACTACAGGGAACTTTCCTGCCCAAGGTTATACCTATTTTGGACAGCCCATGGATTATGTCTGGTCTGTGAGTGAGTATGAAAGCCAGCCTCTTAGCCTCAATTATAGGCTGACTCTGAAGGACTACCCTAGGATCTCCCTAGAAGCTCTCCCTAGGATCAGCAGACGCCTCAGAGGCAACTGCACTGTGGACCCACTTTTCCAACTGCTCAACTTTGCCTTCCTTACAGCTGTTGATCCCAATGCATGTGTGCTAAGTTGCTTTAGTTGTATCTGACTCTTTGCGAGCCCATGCACTATAGCCTACCAGGCTCCTCTGTCCATGGGATTTCCCGGGTAAGAATACTGGAGGGGGTTGCCATGCCCTCCTCCAGGGGATCTTCCTGATCCAGGGATCAAACCAGCGTCTTACATTTCCCGCATTGGCAGGTGGGTTCTTGACCACTAGCACCACTTGTTGATCCCAAAGGCACTCCCAAATAAGCCTGTGCATGCAATTCTCTGCCTGGAAAATCTGTTTCAGAGATCCCAACCTAAAACAGTGGGTCAGAGAAGTCAAACTACAAAGAAAACTCTACTGCCTTTCTGGAGCTGGGCCACCCAGCAGCCCGCAGGCAAAAAGGAGCCATCATTTGTGCTGGTGGAGCATAGATGAGGGCTTTCATGGTGGCTCAGTGGTAAAGAATCCACCTGCAATGCAGGAGCCTCAGGAGACATGGGTTCTATCCCTGGGTTGGAAAGATCCCCTGGAGGAGGGCATGGCAACCCACTCCAGTGTTCTTGCCTGGAGAATCCCATGGACAGAGGAGTCTGGTGGGCTACAGTCCATGGGGTTGCAAAGAGTTGGACATGACTGAAGTGACTTAGCATGCATGCATGCAGCATAGATGGCCTCTGACATGCTGTAGTAACACAAAGTGCCCTGTGGCATGTCTGGGCTGTGGTACAAGCAGGATGCCACTTGCACCATAAGATGTAGCAAACCCTATGATGCTGGAGATGTCTTCAAGGAGAAGATGTGGCATGGAGTGGATTCTCCTGAGTGGGAGAATTACAGTGCAGGCCCATGGGGTTTTGAAGCAGCAGTAACTTAACTGATGGTAGACTGTAATGAGATACTAGTGGAAGGGAATGCACCAGCTGGTGAAATATTGCTGGTACTTGACAGGTGTGAGGGAAATGACAACCAGACTCAGGGGACTAAACACCATTTGATTAGCTGAAGAAATATATGACATGCTTAGGGTGAATAATCACCAATTCAAAGCAAAATGTAGGGATGTGCCTGTGGTCCAGTGGCTAAGAGTCTGTGCTTCCAAGACAGGGGGCCCAGGTTCAAACCATGCTCAGGGAACTAGATCCTACATGCTGCAACTAAAGATCCCATGTGCTGCAACTAAAACCTGACACAGTCAAATAAATAATTTTTTAAAAACAGCAAAATGTAAAAGACAAAAGACCTCCTTGGGTGTATTTAGTTCAGTCCAGTTGCTCAGTTGTGTCCGACTCTTTGCGACCCCATGCACTGCAGCACACCAGGCTTCCCTGTCCATTACCAACTCCCAGAGTTTACTCAAACTCATGCTCATTGAGTCGATGATGCCATCCAAACATCTCATCCTCTGTTGTCCCCTTCTCCTCCTGCCTTCAATCTTTCCCAGCATCAGGGTCTTTTCAGATGAGTCAGCTCTTCACATCAGGTGGCCAAAGGATCAGAGTATCAGCTTCAACATCAGTCCTTCCAATGAATACTCAGGACTGATTTCCCTTAGGATGGACTGGTTGGATCTCCTTGCAGGCCAAGGGACTCTCAAGAGTCTTCTCCAACACCACAGTTCAAAAGCATCAGTTCTTCAGTGCTCAGCTTTCTCTATAGTCCAACGCTCACATCCATACATGACTATTGGAAAAACCATAGCCTTGACTAGATGGGCCTTTGTTGGCAAAGTAGTGTTCCTGTTTTTTAATATGATGTCTAGGTTGGTCATAACTTTTCTTCCAAGGAGTTAGTGTCTTTTAATTTCATGGCTGCAGTCACCATCTGCAGTGATTTTGGAGCCCCAAAAATAAAGCCTGCCACTGTTTCCCCATTTATTTCCCATGAAGTGATGGGACTGGATGCCATGATCTTAGTTTTCTGAATGTTGAGCTTTAAGCCAACTTTTTCACTCTCCTCTTTCACTTTCATCAAGAGGCTCTTTAGTTCTTCTTCACTTTCTGCCATAAGGATGGTATCATCTGCATATCTGAGGTTATTGGCATTTCTCCTGGCAATCTTGATTCCAGCTTGCACTTCTTCCAGCCCAGCATTTCTCATGATGTACTCTGCATAGAAGTTAAATAAGCAGGGTGACAATATACAGCCTTGACGTACTCCTTTTCCTATTTGGAACCAGTCTGTTGTTCCATGTCCAGTTCTAACTGTTGCTTCCTAACCTGCATACAGATTTCTCAAGAGGCAGGTCAGGTGGTCTGGTATTCCCATCTCTTTGAGAATTTTCTGTAGTTTATTGTGATCCACACAGTCAAAGGCTTTGGCATAGTCAATAAAGCAGAAATAGATGTTTTTCTGGAACTCTCTTGCTTTTTCAATGATCCAGTGGATTTTGGCAATTTGATCTCTGGTTCCTCTGCCTTTTCTAAATCCAGCTTGAACATCTGGAAGTTCATGGTTCACGTATTGCTGAAGCCTGGCTTGGAGAATTTTGAGCATTACTTTTTACTAGTGTGGGTGATGAGTGCAATTGTGTGGTAGTTTGAGCATTCTTTGGCATTGCCTTTCTTCGGGATTGGAATGAAAACTGACCTCTTCCAGGTCATGGTGGAGAGTTCTGATAAAATGTGGTCCATTGGAGAAGGGAATGGCAAACCACTTCAGTATTCTTGCCTTGAGACCCCCATGAACAGTATGAAAAGGCAAAGAGATAGGACACTGCAAGATGAATTCCCCAGGTTGGTAGGTGCCCAATACGCTACTAGAGATCACTGGAGAAATAACTCCAGAAAGAATGAAGAGACGGAGCCAAAGTAAAAACAACACCCAGTTGTGGATGGGACTGGTGGTGGAAGCAAGGTCCAATGCTCTAAAGAGTAATATTGCATAGGAACCATGAATCGAGGCAAATTGGAAGTGGTCAAACAAGAGATGGCAAGAGTGAACGTCGACATTCTATGAATCAGCGAACTAAAATGGACTGAAATGGGTGAATTTAACTCAGATGATCATTATATCTACACTGTGGGCAAGAATCCCTTAGAAGAAATGGAGTAGCCCTCATAGTAAACAAAAGAGTCTGAAATGCAGTACCTGGATGCAATCTCAAAAATGACAGTATGATCTCTGTTCATTTCCAAGGAAAACTATTCAATATCACAGTAATCCAAGTCTATGCCCTGACCAGTAATGCTGAAGAAGCTGAAGTTGAATGGTTCTATGAAGACCTACAAGACCTTCTAGAACTAAAACCAAAACAAGATGTCCTTTTCATTATATGGGACTGGAATGCAAAGATGTTCTTTTCATTATAGGGGACTGGATGGGACTAGGAAGTCAAAAAATACCTGGAGTGACAGGCAAATTTGACCTTGGAGTACAGAATGAAACAAGGCAAAGGCTAACAGAGTTTTACCAAGAGAACACACTGGTCATAACAAATATCCTCTTACAACAACACAACAGAAGACTCTACACATGGACATCACCAGATGGTCGACACCGAAATCAGATTGATTATATTCTTTGCAGCCAAAGATGGAGAAGCTCTATACAGTCAGCAAAAACAAGACCGGGAGCTGACTGTGGCTCAGATCATGAACTCCTTATTGCCAAATTCAGACTTAAATTGAAGAAAGTAGGGAAAACCACTAGACCATTCAGGTATGAACTAAATCAAATCCTTAACGATTATACAGAGAAAGTGAGAAATAGATTTAAGGGACTAGATCTCATAGACAGAATGCCTGATGAATTATGGATGGAAGTTCATGACATTGTACAGGAGACAGGGATCAGACCATCCCTAAGAAAAAGAAATGCATAAAAGCAAATGGCTGTCTAAGGAGGTCTTACAAATAGCTGTGAAAAGAAGAGAAGCAAAAAGCAAAGGAGAAAAGGAAAGATATAAGCATCTGAATGCACAGTTCCAAAGAAGAGCAAGGAGAGATAAGAAAACCTTGCTTAGTGATCAGTGCAAAGAAATAGAGGAAAACAATAGAATGGGAAAGACTAGAGATGTCTTCAAGAAAATTAGAGATAACAAAGGAATATTTCATGCAAAGATGGGCTCAATAAAGGGCAGAAATGGTATGGACCTAACAGAAGCAGAAGATATTAAGAAGAGGTGGCAAGAATACACAGAACTGTATAAAAAAGAGCTTCACGACCCAGATAATCACGATGGTGTGATCACTCACCTAGAGCCAAACATCCTGGAATGTGAAGTCAAGCGGACCTTCGGAAGCCTCACTACAAACAAAGCTAGTGGAGGTGATGAAATTCCAGTGGAGCTATTTAAAATCCTAAAAGATGATGCTGTGAAAGTGCTGCAGTCAATATGGCAGCAAATTTGGGTGTATTTAAGGAAACCTCAATCTTCTGTGACCAGAGGGCAGATGGAGGAGAAGATCAGACTTAAGACTTAACTGTAAGGGTAGCAGAACTTCAGAGAAGGTTGAATTCTCAGGCCCAGTACATCCCCTGTTCCATGCTCAGGGCCCTAATAGGATATGAGTGGAGCCCTGAGATTGGGATGGGGCTATCTGGGAAGATGCATTTAACACCCTGACCTTACAGATTCACCTGAACCCACTGGGTCTGCAGAATTAGCCCACTTCTCTTTGTTAGAATATAGACCTTCCCTTTGCTCGAAGATGATGCACAGGCCTTGAGTGAAGCATGTGCCTTATAAAACAATTCTTCCCTTCAACTTCCCTTCCCCTCGTGGCAACCAGATCAATAACTAGGGTCAAATCCTAGCACAACCTACTGGAGAGGTTCTCAGCTTGCAAAGAAAGCAAAGGAATGATATGTGGAAGCTGAAGAATCTGGCTAACATGTATCGGCAGGAACTGGGAAAGCAAGCCTGAGACTGGATGCTGAGGACAATGGATCAAGGGAATGAAGCATGAACTTGGAGCACTGTCCCAAGACACAGAACTTAAAACCATGGTAAGGACTCTAGGAAATGTTGCTGATACAATTTTTGGATGACTTGTGGAAGCCTGGCAAGAACAGTGGCCCACACCAAGTGAAGTAGAAATACCAGACTTCAATGGCAGATTGTGGAGGAAAGGATCAAAGGGCTCAGAGAAGCTGATGTGTTAGAGAAGATACACTACTCCAGTCTGGAAAACCAACTAGCTGACTATATTTTATGGGAGGGCCCAGAGCGTATATCCAAATTACAAATGAGGAATACGTTGGTGAGAGTAGCAGCAGACATGTTGAGAAGCACAGTGGAGGTAAGGTCATAAGTGAAGTCCCAGCCCAGGTCCTGGTCACAGTGGGTTCACTGGGTCCACAGGTCCACCTAGTGATCACTTCACCAGCCCACAAACACCTAATTGGAATGGACATATCTGTAGTTTTCAGAACCCCTACATGAGTTCCTTGGCCTGCGGGGGAAGAGCTATGGTAGCTGGGAAGTTCAAATGGATGCCTTGGAAACTATTCCTGCCTTCCCTGAGCAAAGCTATAAATCAAAGACAATACTGTATCTATCCTAAGGGTGATGGTAGAAATTAGTGTCCCTCTGAAAGATCCTAAGGATGCAGGGGTGTTAGTCCCACCATGTATATGCGCTTAGTTGCTCAGTCGAGTCTGATTCTTTGTGACCCCATGGACTGTAGCCCGCCATGCTCCTCTGTCCATGGGGATTCTCCAGGCAAGAATACTGGAGTGGGTTGCCGTGCTCTCCTCTAGGGGATCTTCCCAACCCAGGGATCAAACCCAGGTCTCCTGCATTGCAGGTGGATTCTTTACTATCAGAGCCACCAGGGAAGCCCAAGAATACTGGAGTGGGTAGCCTATCCCTTCTCCAAGGGAACTTCCGGACCCAGAAATCGAACAGGGGTATCCTGCATTGCAGGCAGATTCTCTACCAGCTGAGTCACCCGGGAAGCTCAGTCCCATCATCTCTCTGCTGAGTTAACCAATTTGGGCCCTGAGGAGGCTGGATAGATCCTTGAGAATGTAGACTACTGCAAGCTCAACCAAATGGTAGCACTGATTGAAGCTGCAGTACTAGTCATGCTGACATTGCTGGAGCAAATGAAAAGATCTCAGGTATGGCAGGTGGCCACTGATATAGTGAATACCTTTTCTATTTTGATCAGAAGATCAGAGACGTTTCACATTCATCTGGGACTGACCACAATATACATTGATGGTCTTGCCATAGGGCTAAGTTATCTTTCTCATCCTATGTTATCATATAGTCGAAGGAGGAATGGACTATCTGGACATCCCAGGGACTATCACACTGGACTACTATAACAATTACACCGTATTGATAGGCAAGATGAGCAAGAGTTGGTTAGCACACTGCATTGATAAGACACATGCACTCCAGAGGGTGGGAGGTAAACCCTAAAAACTCTCAAGGTCCTGCCATATTAGTACAGTTTTTAGGGATTTGGGGGTACAAGGTATGCCAGAACAGCCCCTCCAAATCATAGGGCAAAGCTTCGCATCACACACCTCCCACTATGATGAATAAAAACATAACAAATGGGAAGATTCCTCAGGTTCTGGAGGCAGCATATTCCACACCTGGAAATACTGCTCTGATCCATATTTCAGGTGACATCTAAGGCTGCTAGCCCTGAATAGGTCCAGGCTGTGGTGCAAGCAGTCCTGCCACTCAGGGTATATGATCCAGCAGATCCTACGATACTGCATTGTGGGGGAAAATGCAGTGTGGAGCTTATGGGATGCCTGACTGGGAGGCCCCTGGGGTTCTGGACCAAGGCCATGCCATCTGCAGCAGAGAATTACACAGCTTTTGAGAAACAAATCCTGGTACAGTACTGGACCCTGGGTGAGACAGAATGCTTGACCACAGGGTACCAAGGAACCATGTATCCTGGTGCCTGTTATGAGCTGGGTCGCACCAGGCCCACCAAGTAATGAAGTCAGGTCCAGCAGCCAGGATCGATCCCAGAGAGGACCAAGCAAGCTGTCTGAGCAAGTAACCCGGATGCCTGTGTCATCCACACTGTTGTGTTAGTGCCTCCCTCAGCTCACTAAGAGAACTCCTTAGAACCAGCAGATGAAGGGAGAAAAATCTTAAGCTTGGTTCACAAATGGGTTGGCTTGCTATGTGCGTGGAATAGACAAAAATGAACAGGGGTGATCCTATAGCCCCTTTCAGAGTGGCCTTGAAAAACAGTGGCAAAACTCTCAAGGGGCAGAGCTTTGGTCTGTGCACCTGGTCATCTATTCTGTTGGGAAAGAGAAGCAACCCAAGATTCAAATACATATTCACTGATGGGCAGTGGTAAATGGCTTGGCTGATTAGGCAGAGGCCCTGAAGGAACAATATTGGAAGATCAGGAAAAGGAGGTCTGGGACACCGAAATATGGGTGGACAAATGGGACTGGAGATGAAATGGAGTGAAGATCTTTGTATTGTGTGTTAACACCCACCAGATAGCATCCACCCTGAAAGTGGCACTAAGCAACCAGGTAGGTAGAATGACTCAGCCAAATGATGTCAGCCAGTTTCTAGAATCAGCTGCCCCAGCACTGGCAGATGGGCACACATATGAAATGGCAAGGGTAACAGAGATGGAGGCTGAGTGTGGGGCCTATGGCATCATTGCTGAATGTCCAACCTGCCAGCATCAGAGACCAATATTGGGTCCCCAACACAGCACCGTCCCTTAGGAAGGCAACCAGCCACTCTGTGGTGAGCTGACTACACTGGGCCTTCTATTCTGGAAAGAGTAATGATTCATTTTGACTGGAATATTCTATATATGAGTTTGCTTTTCCTGACTACCAGACCTTAGCCAGCATCACTGTCCAAGGGCTTACATAATATTTGATCCACCAGTATGGCATTCCACACAACAGTGAAACAAACTGAAGGACACACTTTACAGCAAAGGAGGTGTAATCAACTGACATTTTATACTGATGACATTCTATACCACACCATGCAGAAGCTGCTAGTCAGACAGAGTGATGGAACAAATTGGTATATCCACAGCTAAGATTTCAGCTTGGAGGTGACACTGTGCAAGATGTGGGGTACCATCCTCCAAAACACAGTATACACCCTAAATCAATGAACATTGTTTGGGCTGTGTTCCTTACAGGTAGAATACACTGGTTTGGGAACTCAGAGGTGAAAGTAGGAGCGGCCTAGCTTACCATCAATCCCTGGATCCACTTTTGGAATGTGTGTTTCCTTTTTCCTTAGGGCTCTGCAAGGTTAAAGGTCCTGATTCTCCAAGGGGGAACACTGCTACCAGGGGACACAGCATTACATTCTAAGCTTTGACTGTTACCTGGACACTTCAGGTTTCACAAGCCAATGGATAAGAAGATGAGTCTGTCTCAGCAGGTCCATAGACCCCGATCATCAGAAGGAGATAGTTGCTGTTGTTTAGTTGCTAAGCCGTGCCTGACTCTTTGCAACCCCATAGACTGTAGCCCACCAGGTTCCTCTGTCCATGGGATTTCCCAGGCAAGAGTATTGGTGTGGGTTGCCATTTCCTTCTCGAGGGGATCTTCCTGACCCAGGGATCAAACCCAAGTCTCCTACATTAGCAGGTGGATTCTTTACCACTGAGCCACCAGGGAAGTCCAGGAGTTGATAGGGCTGCCATTAAACAATGGGGGCAGGGAGGAATATATCTGACCCTCAGGCTGTCTGCTTTGACATCTTGTTGGTATTCTTGTTCAACACTGAAGGCAAATGGACAAGTACAGCAGTCATAGCCTGAGCAGATGGGGACCAGGAACTCAGGGATCCCTCAATGATGAGGGAATGGATCACTCACCAGGTAAGCCACTGTGACCAAGAGAGGTGCTAGCTGAGGGTAAGGGGAATCTAGATTGTGTAGTATAGGAAGGAAACAATGTATCATTTATTTATGCCACATTTATCAAACTACAGTGGAGGCTGTAGTTTGTCCCACTAACTGTGCTCTTTCAAGTGCACCCCTGAAGGGTTAATAGGGTAGCAGAGATGTGCCTGCAAACGGGTCTCTCTGCTCAGGCTGAGCATCCTTGCATACGAGGCGTTCTGCCAAACAGTCTGGACACAGCATTGAGTTTAATGGTCCCTTGCAAACGAGGGAGCATTCCCTTCTTGAGATAAGAAGGAGATGAGGGCTTTGGGCAGACTCTTCAGTAGACGGAGATTTCACTCCCCTTTGCTATACGATAACATGTATGCACCTACACTGTACTAAAAAGGCTTATTCTTACAATCTGGAATTCTGCCTAAGGATGGCTTTATAATAATAAACGGCAATTAGTTTGCCCAGTTGTTCCTCTGGCCAGAGTGGTGTCCTGTCTGTCTTTTGTATGTCTTGTATGTTCTGTGTCATTTCACTCGTAGTAACCAACACACCCCAGAAAACAAGACCAATTAGAATCCTAGAAATGCTGTTCCCAGATGGAATGAACTTACTGCTGAAAAGCAAGTGAATCTGAGAAGTCCTGGGGGTTGCCTATGTGCTCTACTCAGATCTTCAAGCCCCTCCTTCTTGTCATAACTGTCCTCCAGCTTCCGGGAATATCTGCTGCTGAAGGCTCACAGTGCTGTCCATCACTGGGAACTGCCCCCTACAGCAGGGACTCACCTTCTGCAAGATTATGCCTCCTCCCAGAGGGCAACCTGTAGTCACTGACTGACTAATGCAGGACTACAAAAGCCTGGCCATCCCATCTCAATTGGGACAACTCTGAAGGGTCATCCCATCTCCAGAGCTCCCCAGATGATTGGCTGGAGCAATTGTTGCACAGCATCACAGCTGCTCAACCTTTCCATCTGCCAAGTCCTGCTTCCCCCACTCCTCCTCTGCAACACGTGTTGTTCCCAAGAGCTCTCCCCGATCAATCTGCACACAAATCTCAGAGTCTCAGGGTCTGCATCCAGGGAAGTCTAAGAAAAGAAGCCACAGTAAGAATGTTCTATATATATAATATATATTATATAAGACACATATACAGAAAATTTAATATAGGATGTCTTATATAACATATTGCATGTTATATATTATGTGTTGCAGTATCTAGAATGTATATAAATATGCATATAGTAGAATGAAAGTTTCAGTAAATAATTACCTTTAATATGTACAATGGGGTCATATTTCCTATTCTATTTCATTTCATGAAAAGAAACATTCATTTCATGAAAAGAAACATACACATATATATGTATGTGGTATTATAAACCCATTGTATAACAAATATATTACAGATACATATAATATGTATTAATACATATTACATTAATACATATGTAATACATATTACATATAATATGTAATAATACATATAATATGTATGGTACACATTAATGATTATATTTCTTATTGGAGTAAGTTTCACTAAATAATAATTCCACTTACTATGTACAATGTACTCTCATTTTTTATTTTCATGTATCAATATTATAATTTATCATAGTTTTATTTTCATTTCATGAAAAAAATGAAACACTGGTCACAAGCCAAGAGGTGACCTACAGCTGGAAAAACACTGGATTAAATGATCTGTAAAAAGAGGTGATGAGTCTCAATTCTGAGTTTTCAGCTTTAAAGCACACAGGACTCAAGACCCAGGAAGGAAGGAGAGGGGTGAGGTTTGGTGGGGAAGGCACCAAACTGTACTTAGGTGTACAACCCCATTACAGAATTTGTATGATTCCTTTTATTCCAGGCTGAAATCCCTAAGCTTGTGTGGTTCTGAATGTCTGCAAGCTGGTGATGAGAGTCTCTGTTCTTCGCACTAAACCTGGTATACACAGGCTCTCTCCCTTTACCCATCCCACCCCATCTATACCAGGCACTAAATAAATAGTTGCTAGGTCGACTGGAAGAAAAGACTGAAGCAACTGCTGGGATAAAGGAAGGTTTTCGGGATACAGAAGTGGAAGGGAAGAATAGTTCACAGAATTCAGCAGGTGCTCAGTAAGTGCTTGCTAGACAAATTAGAAGAAAAAGTAGAAAATATAGGAGTTGTGATTATGGAAAGGGGAAGGGTCTTGTCAGTGGTCTGTAGATAATATATGTTAAATGGAATGAAGGAAAAGACAGCAGCAACCTGCCTGGAGGGTTGGAGTGAAGAAGGTAAGTCGAAAGGAGGGTGGTTACTAAAATATTCCAGTGGATCTTTCCAAACCAGGGATCAGAACCGCATCTATTGCATCTCCTGCATTGGCACGCAGATTCTTTACCACTAGCGCCACCTGGGAAGCCCCCAATGTACAGCAAGGGCTTCAATAAGGTTTGTTGACTTCAATAGAGCAAATTTAGCCAGGAAGATGGCATCTGTGCGAGTGGGTGTTGGTGAAGGAATTAAAACACGTGTTCAATAAATGCTTTATGGATTGAAGGAGAAAAGAGTGGAGGAGTCTGCTGCAGGGATAGGAATGTTGTTGTTTGAGCAGAACACAGTAAGAGAGTGATAAATCCTTTTTGGATTAATTGGGGGGAAAGGGCAGTGGGGAAGATGGCTACTACATGGGAGAGGGTTCCTAGCCAGAATGCAGTAGGTACACATTGTGAGTTTTTGAGATTGTGTCATGTGAAAGGCAGGATGTAGATTGTTGAAGGAGGAATTAGGGCTACAGGAGGGGGAGAAGAGGCACTGACTATGGGTTCTCAGAGTATAGAATAAGTGCTCATTAAAAGATTGTTGGGGCTGAGTAGAGGAGAAGGTATGAAGAATCCAACTAGTGGTTGGGATTAGAAGGAAAAGAAACTGAGGGAGGCTTCTTCCTAATGTACTGTAGTGCATAATAAATGCCTCCCATAGTTTAACACATGGAAAGTATGCAACAACTATCTGTAGAATGAACAAATGGCTCTGAAGAGAGAGAAAGCCTGCTGGGTAAGGGCTCCTGGCAGAGGAGAGGTAATTAACCAGTAAAGAGCTGGTACTCAATATATTTAGGCTGAAGGGGACCCCTGGAGAGAGAGCTCTTGAGACAAGGACAGGAACTTCCAAGCTTGGAAAGGGGAAGTTGAGAATGTCTCTTATGTAGTAAGTCCTCAGTTAAGTGTTTATTGGCTTAAATAGAAAAAAAGCCCTTCGGGGTCTTAAGATTGGGAGAGGAAATCCTAGGGAGACTGAAGAGAGTGAGAAAAGGGTAACTCTTCTAAATTTGGTTCTAGATTTATCGAAGGAAAGGACTCTGTGGAAATGTTGTATGACTGGCACAGGTTATCCTAAGAGTAAAGAAGGGGAATCTACTTCCTACACACAACAGGTACTGCAAATGTGCTCATGCACCCACTGGAAGAAAAGCACTTTGGGGAGGAGGTGTGAATATAGAGCACCCAGGAAGCACTACACAAATGCTCACAGGAGCTGCTGGAGGAAAATGCCTTTGGGGGAAGGTGATCTAGAATCAAGCACCTGGCAGACAGTGACCAAATGCTCACTGCATCCATTAAAAGAAAAGGTCTTTGGGGAAGATTGGTGGCGGTGGGCGGGGGTGGGGGGGAGGCTATGGAAGAGCATATCATCACCGGATCCATTGGAGGAAAAGTCTTTGGGGGAAGAGAAATGGGGATACAGTAACTTGATTTATGTGAGCTTGATTCTCCATCCTTGGGAAGAAAGGCTTTTATGGAGAAGGCACAGAATCGGCACACAGTGGGTACTCCACAAATGCTCCAGGAGTGATATTTTAAAGAGGTATTTGGAAAGACAGATTGAAATGTTCTACACAGTAAGTGCAGTTATATGATCACTGTATTAATTGGAGGCAAAGGTCTTTATGGAGAAGGTCTGAGGTTGAGTCATGCAGATGGTGCTCAATATATACAGACTGAAGCCACTGGAGGAAAAAGCATTGGGGAAAGGGTCTGGGGTGACGTAAACAGTGGGCACTCAATAAATGCTTGCTGAATACACTGAAGGAAAGAGTCTTTAGAGAAGGCTCACACCTTTAGATCAGGCAGTTAGTAAAGGCTTGGTGGGTACACCAAAGGAAAGATGGTTGAAGAAGTAGTTGAGAATAGGCGGTAGGGGAGGCACTCAAATGAATGCCTTCTAGATCCTTCTGCTGTAGGAAAAGGATTTAGAGCAGAGAGTGTGAAGATAAGCCTCACATAGTAGGTTTAAAAATGCTCATAGAACTCATTTAAGGAAAATATGTTTGAGGAAAGGTCTTGGGGATGGGGCATACACCAGGCCCTTAATAAATGCTTCTTAGATCCTTTGGAGAATTAAGCCCTTAGGGGGACTGAATTGGGGCACACAGAAGGAATTCAATAAAAACTCATAGGATCCATTAAAGGCAACGCTTTTGGCAAGAAGCTGGGGTGGGATACACAGCAGGCACTCAATGTTCAGTGAATAGTTTAAAAGGTTTTTGAGGTGAGGGCTGGGGTGGGGCATATAGTGCACTCTGGATACATGCTCACGAGATCAGAGAAGGCCTTAGGGCAAGGACTGAGGAGGACAAAACACCTATCAAGCTCCCAACAAATGTTCACAGAATTCATGTAAGCCAAACGCCTTGAGGAAGGGCTCCCCACTGAGGCACACTGCCGGTACTTGATAAATGCTCACAAGATCCATTAGAGGACAAGACCTTTGGGGCACGGGTTGCGGGGTGCAGGGCACATCAGACTCTTGAATGCTCACAGGATATACTGAAGTCAGGTTTGTGGAATGGAGGCACACAGCAGGCGCCCGATAACTGCTCCCTGTATGGATCAAGAAGGCCTGGGTGAGGGCAGCGGGAAAGCAAGGGTGGGGCACACAGGAAGCGCTTCGTATAATAATTTAAAGGAAGAGGGTTTGGGCAAGGGGGGCAGACAGAGGGCAAACAAGCGGCGCTCAATAATTGCTCATCATGGGATGATCTGGGGACCCAGAACCGCGGGGGCACGTCCCCAGCAGTGGCTTACCAGTCGGTGTGGGGCTCGTCGATTACCAGCAGCACCCTGGCGGCGGCGCCCCCACGGCCTGCGCCCCCAGAGCCGCCGCCCACCTGCTCGCTGAAGGTGGCGGCCGCGGCCGCTGTGGTCTGCTTGACCGCATTGGACAGCGACGAGAAGAAGCCACCGCCCCCCGAGGACCCGGGGCTAGGGGCAGCTGGAGAGGCCACGGGGGCGGCCGAAGAGGCCCTCTCGCCAGTGGCGGTTGCAGGACCGGTAGTGGCCCCGGGACTCGGGGCAGCGGGCGGCGGTGGGGGCGGCTGCGGGCGCTGCAGGTCTGTCATGTACCCATTTGGCAGATTGGCCATGAAGTTGCTGTCCGACAGGCGGCGCCGTAGGTAGTTCATGGCTGCAGAGCGGGGCAGGGGGTCTTAGGAGCAGTCTGGTCAGGAGCCGCGGGGGCGGACCGCGATGGGCCCAGGAGCACCGCTGCGCTCTCAGGCACGACACGTCTCTTCCGCTGCCCGCTGCAGACTGAGGCAGCGCTGAGTCGCCGCCGCCGCCGCAGCGCGGTTGGTCGCGCCCGTGACCCCCTATTTCGCGCCCCGTGTGGTGCAGTCCGGCTGGGCCGGCGGCGGCGCGGACGCGACCAAGGCTACTGCGAAGGGGAGTTTGCGGAGGAGCGGCGAGTGACGTCAGCGCGCCTTCAGTGCCGGGGCGGCGGCGGCGCGCGCCGGCAGGCGGGGGCGAAGGAGCTGTCCGCGGTGCTGAAGGCATAAGTGCGCAAGCGCCACGCCGCATCCTGTCTCCCCTCCCCCGCCTCAGACTGGGGGTGCGCAATTTGGGGATGGGGGCGGGGTGGGAGCCTGTCCGGAGGGTCGCGTGGGTGCGTCAGGCAAGCCTCCCACCCTGTCTCATCCTGGTCTTCACATGCACTCTCACCCACACCTAGGACCCTCTGCGGATACTAGGTTTCCAGTGTTGATATTCACCACAGGAGGCATTTGGGGGGTGGGAATGGAGTTATACTCGGAAACTCAAAAGTAGAGAAATAACCCCTTCACAGCGAGAGCCGAGGGTCACACGCAGTACTCTGCAAGATCAGTTTCCCACGTCCATATAGGCAGAGATGGATGCGTGGGTGGTGTAGACAGCATCAGACAGGCGGAGGTGGACACTTGGGCGGAGTGTACTCTTGCCCAGGGTTGGGGGGCGTCCTGGAGGCACACTGGGAATGACACGTACGTGGAGATACATATAGAAATACACAAAAGTAGGGAAACATACGGAGGCATGTACAGAGATAGAACACACCGATCTAAGTATCTATACTGACACAAACAAGCCCAGGGTAATACTCATGGGCATACATGCACATGAATACGCCTACACACACACACACACACACAGAGGCACCACACAGACACACAGAGACCTAGAGAAACTCACATGAGCATGCATCCCCGCACAAAACGCACCCACAATCATGGACAAACTCAGATCTCCATACAGACACATTCTCTGAAGTCTAGTCCTGATGTGTGTTCATCTCTCCTCACACACACTCGGCCAACAAGCCTCCATCCTTTTGCCCTGGACACAGTCAGAAACCATGATATCCACCTGGCATTGTCAGTGCCCAAGGCTATCATCCTCTGTATCAGAAAGCATCCCACAGGCAGAGGCAGACCCATTCTAGGGTATGCAAGCTGTAGGTGACAAATAATGTTCACCACATGCACAAATGATCTTTGTAGTCCAGGCAGGGGTGGGCTGTGAAAGCTCCTATAGGATCCTGATTACAGTGAAGACACAAATTCATTTAAAAATAATAATTCACTAACTGATTGTACCCAATTCTCATAAAACTATGGAGTGAGTAATATGATTTCCATTTTACAGATGGAATCCAAGAACTCCAATTCATTTCCAAAGGGTCATGTTCACTTTGTGATCCATACTTTTTAAAAAAGAATGTGCCAGAAAGGGATGTCAGTGTGGCTGGAGCAGAATGAATGGGGAGATTGTGGCAGGAGAAGGGGTCAGAGAGGTTAGCAGGGTCCAGATGGAGCAGGGCCTTGTGGGCCATAGTGAGTGATGATGGTGGACCAAGTGAGATGGAAGAAGATATGGCAAGAAGTAGGCAGATTTGGAGTCTTTTCTGCCTGAAGAAAATACAGAGATAGAACACACCAATCTAAGTATCTATACTGACAAGCCCAGGGTAATACTCATGGGCATACATGCATATGAATACGCCTACACACACACAGAGGCACCACACGGACACACAGAGACCCAGGCAGATTTGGAGTCTTTTCTGCCTGAAGGACTTTCAAATGAATCATCCACTTATTCATTTGTACATTCTCCATTTATTAAATCTTTGGCATGTTCAAACAAGGTCATGGTGTGAGGTCTGGAGTCAGAGTGCCTGGGTTCAAACTGGCCCTCTACTATACTCTTGGGAAAATGACTTAACATCTCCGAAACTCAGCTTCCTCACCTGTAAAAACAATCACCTGACCAACTCTAAAAGATAGGGGTGGGGGAGTGCTGTGCCTTTCTCTCTCAAGGATCACTTTTGGCCAAGGTCTCCAGGAAGTCCCCTCTCCCCTTAGGCTCCTGCTGTCCATCGCCTCTGCTCCCTCCTCCATCTCAGCCAGCTTCAGTCCATCTGCAGGCCTTTGCTTTGGCCATTCTTTCTCTCTCTCTCATGGATGCCCTTTGGCATCCCCACTCCAGTGTTCCCCAGATGGGGAACTGCCCAGAAATTGGGTATTTCCCAACATTGTGAAGTATATGCTCCCCAGTTTTTGCTCAGTAATGGAAGCAAACAAGTTCTTCTGGGTCTGTGGTGACCTCTCTGAGGCACAGGAGCAGCTGCAGGTCTACAGACCTTTTTGGATCCTCTAGGAGTAAGAAGTCGGGCTCCTTAGCAGTCTGTCTCTAGACTGCCTCTTCCCAGTGGCCCTGTTGCCAGGTTTATAGTACCATGCCCCTCAATGTCATCCCCTTTCTCCAGGTAGCTCATTTTCCAGAAATTAATTTTTTGTAGAAGAATGAAGAGTTTCCCACCCTCACCCCCAAGGAGTGTCTCAACTCCCTGTGGCAGAGGTCTCAACTCCTCTGCACTAGCTTCATCTTCTCCAGCAGGAAGGAACATACAGAAGGGGCTCCAAGAATGTTTTTCTTTGTTGTGCATTGGTGAGCAATGACTCTGAAATGCACACCCTTGACATATGTTTGTAATCAGTATTGTACCCATGTTTATGGGCTTCCCAGGTGGCTCGGTGGTAAAGAATCCGCCTGCCAATGCAGGAGCTGCAGGAGACATGGGTTTGATCCCTGGGTCAGGAAGATCCCCTGGAGGAGGAAATGGCAACCCACTCCAGTATTCTTGCTAGGATAATCCCATGGACAGAAGAGCCTGGTGGACAATAGTCCAAGGGGTCCCAAAGAGTCAGACACAACTAAGCACACATGCACCCATGTTTATAACTCACAATACATATCCATGCCACCTGTGTATGTGCATGTGCACACATATACCCCCACACCCTTATAACTCACACATTGTTATGGTGCACATAGTTGTGACTTCACATGCACTCCACACATACTCGATATATCCTTAATTCTTGCAGAGACCCTACAGGTCTTCCTATCACACATACACAAAGATATGTGCCTCATAATATACACATACAGCCAAATTTCCACTTTCTTATAGATGTATAACTTTCTCATACCCTGCAGTAGCAATCAGACTCCCTCACTTAGGCTCATTCCTCTTACGATAACTAATATTCATTGATTTCATCTTTACCCCTACCCATCAATTGATCCATTTTACACAAGGGAAAATTGACCCAGAGAAGTGAGCAGCCTGACAGACTCTGGGTGTCACAGACCTCCCATCTGAAGCCTCCCACACAGAGGCGCCCCTCCACTCACAGGACAAACTCCTAAACTCTGCTCCTGGCATGGTATTTCCCAAATGTCTAGCCCATTACATTTCTATGCCTGTTCCCTCCTGGGTAAAATGCAGATAATAATATTGACCTCATATGTTCGTTGTGGGTTAAATGAATTCATGCTATGAAAAGTCTTAAAACACTACCAGGCACACATCCTTGCTTCCTTCACTGGGGAAATACATATCGCTCTGACTCTTCTTCCCCATTTCCCATGATGTCCAACGCTATTGTTAGTACACAGTAAGCATTGATAAATGTTAAATAAATGTTCGAATCCCATTTTGGTCTGTCCTCTCTACCAGCCTTCCTTCACCGGAAGCCCAGACTTAGCTCTAGTATACAGTAGATGCTAATAAGTGTTGAATGAATGAACAAATCCTAAAGAAATGTGTCTGAGTGTCTTGGGGGCTCCTCCTGGCAGATGCTGACTATACCTTCTCTTTGCTACTGTCCCAGTTCAGAGCCCCTCATAGGCACTTCCTCGGTCCCCCACCCCCCCACCTCCGCCTCGCGGAGCTATTTGTCACCGCTAATTGTGGTGTTGGAGCTGGGCTGTTGGGAGTGGGTGGGTGCAGATGTTCGCTTTGTGGGGCTCCAACCCCAGCCACGCCTCTTTGCCGGATTGACGCGGAATTTGCCAGCTGAGGGAGCCTTTAGTAGGGAGAAGGAAAACAAGCACGCCAGCCAATCAGAAAGTGCCTGGCAAGGCATATAGCCAATCAGAAAGCTTGTAAATCAGAGCTCTGCAGAGGGACGTGCTGGGTGCCCCGGGGCACTGACAGACAAGGGGACAGACATCAAGGCTACAGCAGGGATGGGTATTCGGATACGCACCTTCACTTCTGTCACACCATGGCCACAGTGGAAAATACTGTTTTCCACCACAGGCCACTGAGACTTTGCCTGTGCTGCGCTCTTTGGCCTAGAAGATGCTATGGCCCCACTCCTGGGAAAGAGGCTGGTTTATTGAAGTCTGAGAGGTCAGGGGGTCAGAGTGGAACAGAGAGATGTAAGAATTCTCATCCTCAGGGTTCTTTGCAGGGAGGCACGTGTAGACATGGCCGTTTCTCCTCCACCATCACCTTCTGCCCCTGCAGCACATCGCACAGTACCGACGGTTTCCCCCAGAAGGTCACATTCTTCTCACCCTGACCTTCGACTGTGGTAACGGTGGGCCTGGTGCGTTAGTGGGGGTGGGGATGAAGAGGAAAAGCTCAGGGAAGGCAAGAATGCGTTCAACAAACTCTTACTGAGTGGATACATTTATACGTATATTTTTAACTGGGAGATACTGGGCAATTTATCTCCTCTGTGCCTCAGTTTTCCTCATCTGAAAAATGGGAATAATAATACTCTCCTCACTTGGCTGAGGATAAATGAGTTGATTCAAGTAAAGTGCTCAGAGTCATGTCTGGTACACAGTAAGTGCTCAATAAATGTTGGTAATTATTGATATGAACTACCATCTCTTACCTTTAAAACCTTTTATTTCTTTCCCCATTGCCTACTGGAAAGAATCCAAATGCCTTGCTTTGGCATTCAAAGCCTTGTTGTTGGGCCCAAATCTCTGCCCCCAGGTCAATCTCTAGTTCTTTCTTCCACTTTATTTAGACTAAGCCCCATGTCCAAAATGGTCTTTGCCTGGGTTATTTCTTCCATTAGGCAAACCCTCCTCCATTCACTCCCATCCCGATTCTCTCAATCAGTCCTTTCTCCATTCATTCCCTCCCTCTGTCAAGTCCTTTGTGCCTCCATTCAACACCCGTAACTCTTCTTCCAGACCCACTCTAAACCCACACCTGGTGACCAGGTGGCAGGCCTTCCACGAGTTGGGAAGAGGCCACTTAACCTAGTAGTTTGATGTTCGTGGAAATAAGGAAAGGATAAGTGTTTTAACCCTCTCCAACACCTGGGCCACCCTGGCCATCTGGAAACATTTCAGGCAGCTAATTACCTGTGTCCAGGACTCTGCTCACACAGTTTTGATGGTGGGAAAGTGTTTCCCAACCCCTTCCTGCCAGGGGAGGCCCAATCAGCTTCCTGGACCCAGACCCAACATGCCAACCATTCCTCAGATGTCTTCTGTCAGGGTGGAGTGGGCCTGGATCCCTTAGGGGAACCCATGGGATCTGGGTTCTGTGTGTTTGCAACTGTTGCCAAAAAGGCCTTAGAGCATCTTGGGGCACAGGTGACAGAGGGAATGAGAGGGTGAATGGAGGCATGAGTGACTGAATGGGCAAATCAAAGCTTGGGTAACTGAGGAAGCAAAGCATACGGACACAAGAAGGACAGAGTGAATGGGAGAATGGCTGAGTGACTGAAGTAGTGACTGAAGGGCACAGATGTTACTGATTCTCCCCTCAACATCCTCTTTCTCAGCTTCTTCTTTAGTTTCTCCCCTCTTCCTACAACTGGAAGATGGCACTCAGCCAGGCAGGCACCTTGGACCCAGTGACAGAAGCCCTGTTTGGTGGTGACCAACCCTCCTGCCCTATCTCCTGACATATCACTATCATAACCCCCTCCAAGGCACATTGCCCCCTCACTCACGAGAACTTGGGGAGCGTGGCCTGGCAGAGGCGCTGGCGGGTGCGGATGGGGTTGGGTCCACATGGGGGTATGCACAATCCCCAGGTACTCCACTCTGACCAGGAGCCTTTCCCTGCAAAGAGGGGAGAGGTTCCTGAGTCAGATTTAGAGGTCTTGGTGGGGGGGGGTTGTGAGAGAGAGGCTTCAGGGACATGGGGTCTGCGGCAGAGAGTCAGAAAGCCCCTGTCCCTGCACGGGCTGCCCCACCCTCACAGCATGGTCCCTGGGGGCACTCACAGGGGCAGCGCTGGATGTTGTAGCAGTGCCGGATATCCTGCTGTTTCCCAACACATCGTTGTCCGTCAAATTTGCGGCCCTTGCAGATCCTGGAGCGTGTCTGCTGGCCTGGGATCTCCTGGCAGCTGATGTGTTTAATGTTTGGGCGGATGCAGTTGCTCCACTCTCCCCAGAGCCCCCACTGTCCATTCACTGCAGAGACAGGGGCAGCTGGGCTTGCACCAAAGAAGGGAGTCAGTGAGGAGGTTCAGAGGAAGGAATGGGGGCTGAGGAAGACAGTGGGAAGGATTGGATGTGGGAAAGGGGGATCAGACATGGAATCAAGGCACTGGGACCAGGAATGGAGGGATTAGAGGCAGGAACAAGTCATTAACAGCAGGAATTGGGCAGCAGAGATGGCCGGGCGCCTTAGGCATGGAAATCGGGCATCTTGGGGTGCTGACCAGGGCAGTGCACAGCCGTGTTGCAAACGTGCGTCCGGGTGGCATCACCGACACAGAAGGGGCCCCCATGCTGGGGTACAGGGTGATCACATGTCCGTTGTTCCTGGATCTGACCCAGGCCGCAGGTCACAGGGCAGGGGCTCACAGCACCCCATGGCCCCCAGCCACCAGGCACTGTTGGGAGGACAGAAGTGAGGAGAAAGGCCACCTCAATCTCCCTGACTCAGCCCCTAGACCCATGAGGCAGACTGCTCCCAAACGAAAAGCTCCATGGTCACATGGTCTCAGATCTCTGTCTCTTGAAATGTCAAAGCAATCTCCATGTAAGTTAAGAGCAGAGGTCTCATACCCCAGTACCTGGGCAAGGTGGCAGGCTGGTGCAGACCCGCTGCTCATAGGCTGACCCTGGGCAGGGATTCCCAGGAGGCTGTGTGGAGGGCTCAGGTGCAGAGCATGTGCGGCTTCGTCTCTCCACAGCTGCATTGGGTCCACCTTGGCAGGTGCCTGAGCAGGGGCCCCAGGGGCCCCAAGCAGCCCAGGCCCCGTGTGCTGTGATGGGGTGGGGGTGGGGAGATACCAAGTGTGGTCATACATATTGAAGTTTTCACAACATGGAAGTTCCCTGCTGTAACCCCCAGACCCACCCTGGGTGCCCGCATCATTGCCCAGTGGTTGCCCTCACTCACTGGGGCAGACTTGTTTGGTTTCACAGGCCTTTGACTCTTGTGCCTCTCCTGTGCAATGGCCCCCACACTTGGGGGTGGGGCGATTACATGCTCGACGACGAATCTGGGTCCCTCTAGAGCAGGTGACAGAGCAAGCTGTCCAGGGTCCCCAATCGGACCAGCCACCCAACTCTGTGGAAGAGAAAAGAAGGAACAAGATGGAGGTGGTAGTATTATTCAGGGGTCCAGGCTTCCTCATGTACCCATCAGCTTATCCTATCCCCACAGTTTCTGCCATACTTGGCCTACCATCATTGCTCATCTGGACTATTGCAGTAGCCTTCACACTGGTCTCTTTGCTTTGCTACTCAGTGCATACAGTTTGTCTTCCTAACAGCAAAAGGGATCTGTCACAAGCCAAATCAGATCACATTTTTCTGCCATCACTACATCACTCAGAATAGAAGCTGACATCCTCACCATGACCTACAGGGGTCAGTCCCCCTCTGACCTCACCTCTCATCACTCTACTCCAACCACACTGGCCTCCTCCTTGACACCTCACAAACATCAAGCACAGTCCCACCTCAGGGCTTTTGCCTTGATTGTTCCCAGTGCCAGATAACTGACAGTGCTCGCCCGCCTTGCTGATCCTCCTCACCAGGACAGCATGGCTGGTCCTCACAGGCCTGTAGCTGCCACTGGAGGGTGCCAGGCTCCACCTTCTCGGGGAAGCATTGGTCATCCCAGCCTATGCAGTGCCGGTGCCGCAGCTGGGAGCCCTCAGTGCAGGTCACTGAGCAGGGGGTCCATGCGGACCACGGTGACCACTGTGGGAGCCTGTAGGGAGAAGCACACGTCCCATTCTGGCAAGGATGGTATATGGGACCAGACTGTGTATAGGCACAGGCGGGAATGCAGGATAAATGTATGCAGAATGGAATGATGGGAGTACCTACCTCTTAGTGATGTTGGGGGATTGAACAGGAAGAGGAGAACACACAGTGAACACTTATCATTTACCTTCATGATCAGGAATCTGGAGTTACCCTTTGAAGTCTCCCAAGGACAGTGCCAGGCATACAGTAAACAGGATAAGGACTAGGGGCCCAGAACTGCTGTCAAAAGCCCACCAGGCCACAACTATGCATGGTAGCAGGCAAACAGGAAGTGCTTAATAAATAGCAGCCATCATCCCAATGAGCTCAGGAACCCCACCCCAACCATGGCATAATGCTAAACAGATGAGACCTGTTGACAACTAGGGGCCTAGAGCCGCCTTCAAAAATCCCCAAGCTACACATCCCTGTAGCTGTGTGTATCTGGTATATACACAGTGTATCTGGTGGTGTATCTGGGATATATAGTAAGCAGTTAGAAAATATGTCTGACATATAGAAAGGGCTCAATATATGTCAGCAGGCATTATGATTAAGAAACTAGAGCTACTCTCAAAAATCCTCTACTACTCCCAACATCTGCAGTGAATTGGGATGCTGGAAGTAGTCAATGAATGTGAAGTATCATTTTAATTTTGAGCCTGGAGTTGCCCTCAGAATTGCCCAAACACTTCCCTTCCTGCAATGTGTCTATACAGTATGAACATGCCTTATGAGCTGTCATCACCATTTATGAGGGCTTGAGCTACCCTCAGAAATAGCCGAGCCGCAACCCACCCACAATGCTTCTGGTATACAAGAAGTGCTCAATATGTGTAAGCCATCTTGGTTCTCAACCAGGGAGGGGTCTTTCACCTGTCTGGAGACACTTGAGTTGCTGCAGATTGCTACTGATAACTAGTGGGAGGCCAGTGATGCGATAACACATTCTGCCCTGCACAGGTCAGCCCCCCACAACAAATAATTTTCTGGCCCCTAAGTGTCAACAGAGCCGAGGCTGAGAGACCTGGAGCTACAGTTGTGATCAGGGCCTTGGAGCCATGCTGGAGAATCTGAGAGAAGGCAAGAGCCCAAGTTCTGTGTTACCCCGCATACAGTCCTTTTTGCCTCCCACAAACCCCAGGCTCCCCCTGACCTGCACGCCATACAGAGCTTGCTGCCAGGCTTCTGGAAAGCATAGTTAGCATTGAGACAGCAGTTTTTCATGCTGACCCCTCCCCCAAGGAGGTCCTTGCACTTGCCCGTAGATTCCTCATACTGGGCGAAGCAGAGTACAGAGTCTGAGCCTGTAACAGGGTGGGGGAGCATGGTCAGGGTTGTGAAGGGCCCAGGCACCCCTGGGGGCCAGCTGGACCCCCACCCACTTACCTGTGGCTGGGGTGAGCAGCAGCAGTGGCAGCAGCAGCAGCAGCAGTAGGGCCTGCACTTGGGCGGGCATGTTGAGCACTGTACCCCTGCAGCCCCGCCAGGGAGGAGGCTTGGCTTTATGTGGGCTGACCTGCTCCCAGAGTCAGTGGAAAAGAGGAACCAGGGGCAGGAGGAACTAGGAGGGAGAAGGGCAGTGTGGGAGGGGAGGAGTGGGGGGAGGGCAGGGTATTGTGCTGGTCTCTTCAGCTCCAAACTCTCCTGGCCACCTCTGTCCCTGAGCTTCCTCCTCTCTCTTCTCCCCTCCCTACTTCCTGCCTCACTCTTGTGAGGTCCTGTTGTGTTTGTTACCATATCCCCAGCACCCCAGGCCCCGCCCAGCAGCCCATGGGCACTCAATCAATGCACCTTGGACAAGTTCTGAGGGGGAAATGCAGCCTGGCAGTTGGAAGCAAGATAGAACTTCCTTACTGTGTGACCTTGAGCAAGTCACTTGAACCTCTCTGAGCCTGTTTCCCCACCTATAAAAAGCATGCCCTCTACCACAATGACAGGGCCAACCCCATGGGGGTGCTGAACATTAGTGAAGAGAGCACGGTGTGCTCAGCGTGTCCTGCCTCATTGGGCGGAGCGGGCATCGAGGTAATTGCTTCATCCTCCATCCTGCCTTCACCACCACCCTCCTCTTTCCTGAAAGTGAAGTTCTTCGTGGTCAGCAATGTGGAAGGGAGGTCAGCACAAAGGAAGTGAGAAGGGGAAGTGGCAAGAGTGCGGGGAGAATTCAGGACTGAACTGGCGCTATCCACTGCCTCATGGGCAGCTGGGGGTACCTTCAGGTCCCAAGGAGGGGGTGGTTGGCTTGGCCATGTTCCATTAACTATCTTGGATAGGTAATAACTGCCCCCCTCCCCAACCCATACACAGCCTACATCATAGGGCATTTTGAGCAGATCTGGAGTTAAGGTATTTGAAAGCCCTTAGCCTAGTGCCTGGCATACAGCAGGTGCTGTTTGTTAAATACATTGATTAAACATTTATTGAGCAACTACTGGGTGCCAAGTGCTGTTCTGGGCATTGGATGGAGCAGACAATAAGAAGCCCCAAATGCTAGCCCTCAAAGGACTTTTGTTCTAAGAGAGGGAGACAAGGTCACCTCCCTCACAGAAGAGTATCTGTCACTCTCTAGCCCAGAGGCTCTCAAATCTAAGTACGCATGAGAATCATCTGGAAGGTTCATTAAATCCAGATTGCCAGGGCCCACCCCAGTTTCTGATCCTATAGGTTTGAGGTGGGGCTCAAGAAGGTGAATTTCTAATAAGCCCCAGCTGACACTGATGCTGCTGTTCGGGGACCACACTTTAAGAACCATCATTCTAGTTCCTGACCCTTTTCTCTGTGGGTCTCATGTAGGAAAACTGTTTGTTGTAGTCCTTATTTTACTGTTAATAATTAATTCCAATTCAGCCTAAGCTCCACAGAGCCTTTTTTTTAAATAAGCCTAATGAGTGAAACTCCAGAGCCTGCTTTAAAAACAGAAATCTTTTTAATTAACAAAAAGGAGTCTAAGAAAGCTAGGAAGGCAATGTCTCATTTCCTCTGCATCCATGCAGGAGCACTATTCTGCAAATTAAAACAAGGTTAAATGATTTGATTCGGTCAGGTGTGTTAAAACAGAGCTTTCTCAAGAATATTCGTCTTACTTTACGGGTGATAAGGCGTGTTGACAATTCATATCCGTTACAGATGTGCTGTTTTCTGATAACATAAGCCTGTCTTTGAACAAAGCGGTCTTGTTAAGTTTCCAGGACTTCAGTGCTGTTATCCTATGAAAACAAACTCAAGAAACCTGTAATTCTGGTTGCTTGCTTTATCTAATCATCTGTTGCCCTGGTAATGACGTTATAATCGATACTTCATTTATTCCTAAACTCTGTACCTACTTACTGGTTCCCCTGGGAAGAGCACTGTCGCTACTTTCATCTTCTCCCACACGTTTAGGCAATAAAATGACTGCAGATTTCTTATTTAAACAAAGACTGAGAGTCTTATCTCATGTAATCATTGCAACACCACCACGATGCATTTGTTTCTTGTCTGTTGTCCCCACTACAATGCCAGCTCCACAAAGGCGAGATTTGTGTCTGCTTTATTAACTGCTGTACCTGCAGGGCCTGGATGGGCACCAGCAAACAGTAGGTGCTCAATCAACATCTGCCGAATGAGTAAGTAAATGCAATAAACAGTGCTTTCAAGATTCTGAAAAGTGCTTAGAGGAATAATCTGGATTGGAGGTAAAAATGTGATCATCATGGCGGGGAGAAGCAGTGTTTCAAGTGCTGGAACTGGATCAGACAATCTGGAGAGGGCTTGGCTTGTGAAAAGAGGGAAGGGAAGCCCAGGCTAAGCCCTGGGAAAGTCCAGCATTTCACCTTTTGGAGAACTGGGAGAAGCCAACCCAGGGGCCCGAGGAGGAAGAAGACAGCCAGAAGAGAGCTTTCCCCTAAGACTGGCACAATCCATCCACCAGCTCTCACCCACTAATTCAGTTTCAGTCATTCTCTCTTGAGATCTCTTTTCTTTTTTACATATTTATACACACACTTCAGAATTTACAGCTTCTACCATAGCCACATACAAACAAGATCACATACATACTCGAACACACAGCCTCTCTCAGCCACTCTTTCAGGGAGTTGGTTGCTGTCATTGACATCAGCCTGACTGTGGTCTTCTTTCAAGAACAGTTTCCCACACAGTCACGTCATCTAGCCTGTCTCCTTCAGCCAAGGCCACAATGACTCTCACCGGTCAGCTTTGTACATACCCACAGTCATGTGTTTTAATGTTTCAACTGCTCATTCGGGCCATCATTTTCTCATATACACAAGTGTTTGGTGATTTATAGCCACCGCTAGTCCCTCTGGAAGTTCCTTGAACACACATGATCACTCTCTCTCCCACCTCTCCATACTCATGCCCATTTCACACACCTAGAGTCCCTGACTAGGCTGAATTTCACTCATGCACAATCAGTGTCTCAGACACTGTCTTAGTCACCTAGTCTCACATTTCTTTGCAACCAGCTTTCAACATGCCCAGTCTTTGTTCTACAGTCTTTAAAGTCTCTTTTAGAGTTTTTCACAGACCCTCAGCCTGTCAGACATTCTGTCACAGGTTCAGTGTCACAGTCACTTGCCCTCATTCACCCTTTGACATCCTGTAGTCACTAATTCACAACTGTTACTAGGCTCTCTGCAAGTCTCACACACACAGTTTCTCACAGCTCATCTTAGTTGTTTACACCATCCAGCCAGAGTATCCTGTACATTCAAACACAAGTAGAGCCTCCCCGATTTCTTGCACAAACTGAGCGCATAGTCTCTCAGTGTCTCATTTGCTCAGCTTCATTTTCTGTTTTTCACCAGCATGTAATCTCTGGTTTACTATATGAAATGTTCCACTCTCACACACTGCTCAGTCATCAGTTTTCTCTCATGTGGCGCTGACTTCCTTCTTTTTACTCCTCGCTTCTCACTCACAGTGAAGTGGTCTCTAGCACACTTCCACTCACTCTGTCTCACCATCATCTTCTCTTATACTTCCATGGTCCCTGAACCTGTTGGCTAGATTGGAGTAGTAACTGCATCCATATGCCACTAGGCTCAGGAACACACACACACACACGAACACACACACGCACACGTACACACACATTACAGCCTCTCAGGCTCTCTCAGCTGCAGCCACTTTTTCTGTTTCTCATGCAGTCTTTGCTAGTGTTTAATCTCACAGAAAGTTTTCATACATACAATCACGCATTCTGGTATCTTAAATCTCAGGCACCCATCTGGCCTCACAGCTATTTTCTCTCATACAATCAACCTCTCACACACACGCTCTCATTACTTTAGTTGATCCAACAGCCTTGCATGAATGGTTTCACACACAACCCATCTCCTAAACACTGAGTCACCTGCCTACTTACAATGAAGTTTCTCACCTATGCACTGTCCCTGACAATCTCCACTGCACTTTCAGGCCTATACAGGCTCTCACATGTTGTTTTGGTTACTCTCTCTTGCTCACCGTCAGCTTGTCCAACAGTGACTGATGAGCAGTCCCCACTTCCTTCTCGTAAACATTGTTTCACACAAAGCACCAGTTTCTGGCATAGTATCTTAATCACTCATTCAGTCTTTGTGTTTTTTTACCACCCAGCCACAATTTCTCACACAGACACAATGTCAAGTTTGTGGTTACAACTTCTACTCTCTCAATACATGACTTCACAAATGTACATGTGCAATCACAGCTTGCCAGAGTTTTCTTTTTCACACACCTGGTTACCAATCTGTAGTCTTTACTCTTTCTGACACACACCATCATGCTCTCTCTCCCATGATCAATCTCACACCCTTATGGCCTTTCACACAAAGTTGTGCCTTTGCACACAGTTATTCCCAACGGCTTCAGGGAAAAAAATGCTACCAGCCTCCAGCATCACCTTTAAAAATATATATTTACAGGAACAATTCCCCATTCTCTGGGACTCTTAGAAAAAAAATCCATTTGGGAGGAAGTAAAACGAACAGTGGAGACAGGTGTAGCACCGTCCCCCAAATCACCAAGACCCAGGTCCCTAGGCCCGGGCTGGGACGGTGCTGATGGGAGGTGAACCCAGGAGTCCTCTGAACCCACCCTCCTCCAGCCTGGAATTCAGATTGAGCAGGCTTTATGTCCCTTGTTCCTCCCTCCCAACTCCAGGGACACATAAAGGGTCCTTTGTACCCGCCCGCAGGAAAATTGGGGGGCTGGGAGGGAGTTGAAAATACACATTTGGTATCAAAAATAAACACTTGGGGGTGGCAGGGAGATCCCCCAAATCCCTTCCTTCCCACCCACCCCATCTCAGATATAGGAAGAGATACCTCCCTCTCCCTTATTGAAAAGCCCTGTTTAAAAATAGATTATACTATCAAAATGGCAGGGGGTGGGGGACAGGGAGACCTGGAGTACTGGCTGGAGGGGCCCCCCAGACGGGGACCACTCCCCAAAAATCCCTCCATTGGGAGGTAACAGGCAGGACCCCAGGAGTTTGGCAGACACAGGAATGGCTTCTCAGGGGGGAGAAGAACAAAAGGGGCATTCCTCCCTGGCCGAAAAGGTGGTTGAGAAAGGACAACCTGTCTGAGAGAAAGGCTGGGGAGGTGGAAATTCCCATCTCCAAGGGTGTGAGTCTTCCTTGGCCAAGACTCCCAAACCATTAAATGGCACAAATTCTTCCTGGACCCTTGGGGAAGGCCAGGAATAATAAACTACAACAAGCTAGCTCTTCTACCCATACCCCAAAGTGAAGACAGGGCTCCCTCAGCTCCCCAAGGGCAGGCTGAGAAATAAATAAAGAAAGGCCTGTCTCAAGCCAGACCCCGATTGTCTCATCTTGGGGAAAAAATGTGGAACACGGGGGAGATGCCCTTGCCACCCCCTCCAAAAGAGTTGGGCCAGGCTCCTCCCAGTGGCCTTCAAAAAATAAATAAATAAACCGTCCCCACCACTGCAGTAGGAGACGTATAAGAGCGGCCACTGGGGGACTGATCAAGAAGAGAGAAGTTGTATGTTTTTTTTTGTGGAAGGGTTATTGAGAGATCCTTCTTCCTAAGAATCCCTACCCAACCACAACTGGAGCACGAGTCTGTCAGCTGAACTATGTTTCTCCTTGAGACAGCTGGCTGGAGAGAAGTTCAGGGCATGGAAGGAGTAACCCCAGAAAGGGGTGGTGGTGGTTGTGGTGGTGGTGGTGATAGTCATGGCTTCTGGGGCCCTGGGGAGAGCACCACGGGGGTTGAGAGGCCATCCACGCTGATGGAAGGGATGTGCACCTGCGCGCTGCCACTGGACGGAAACTGAGGACAGAAATAGGGAGAGGTCATGGATGGGGACCGTGCTAGGGTCACTCACACTTTCTGAGATTGGGGAGCTGATCCTACCTGGAAGGAGAGCTTGGCCGGGCTACGGGGCGCAATGGGACTCAGGGTGCTCCAGAAGTGAATGCTGGGGGGCAGCGAGCTGGGCGTCAGCAGCACCGGGGTCTGTGGGGAAGGGGTGGTCAGAGCACAAGTGAGCAAGAGGGCAGCTGTGGGAAAACCAAAGGAACTTGGTTCTGGCCCCACCTGATTTCCCACTCATACTTCCAAGATCACTCCTCAAAAGTGCACAGGCCTAGACCATAACTACTGAGGCCATATCTCTGACAGCTCTGACTTCACACAGACAACTCTAACTCCAGAGGGCCCACCCCAGGCAAGACCACCTCCAAGAGCCCACCCGCTGTTTTCAAACCTCACAATCCCAGTAGCTCAGGATCAACTTCCAACTCTTATCCCTGACCTGCATGCTGCTACTGCTAAGTCACTTCAGTCGTGTCCGACTCTGTGCGATCCCATAGACGGCAGCCTACCAGGCTCCCCCGTCCCTGGGATTCTCCAGGCAAGAACACTGGAGTGGGTTGCCATTTCCTTCTCCAATGCATGAAAGTGAAAAGTGAAAGTGAAGTCATTCAGTCGTGTCCGACCCTCAGCAACCCCATGGACTGCAGCCTTCCAGGCTCCTCCGTCCATGGGATTTTCCAGGCAAGAGTATTGGAGTGGGGTGCCAGTGCCTTCTCCGCAGACCTGCATAACCTCACAGGAAACCCGCTGAGAAAATCTCAGACCCCAAAGCCCCACTCAGGTTCCTCAAGCCATGCCTCAACCCAGAAACAGTTCCTGCAGAAAGCCTCTTGGTCCCTGCCCACAAATCTCCCCAGAACCGCCCTTCTTTGGACACCTGATCCTTGGCATTGCAGACTCCTCCATCCAGTAGCAATCAAGCCTGTCCCTCCACGCAGCCAATCCCACTCGAAGGCTCCACCCTCTCACTCATTCCGAGGTAATCGCATTGGCCTTCGCGGTAAGTCTCCCTCCCCCACCCCGCGCCACCCCGCCCCAATCCCATTTGTTCCAGGTGCCAGCCCCGCCCCTTCAAAAGTTCTCACCAATGTGTGCGTAGGTAGCAGGGAAGGCGTCAGCGCTGGACCTGGCGCCTGTAGACCTGAACCAGTTCCCGATCCCGGAGTCCGTTCGGGTCCTGGTCCACCCAGCAGGCTCGGGCTGAGTGGAAGCTCCAGGTCCCGGGGCTTCCGGCCCTTCTGAGGCTGGGCAATCTCCGCGCTGGGTGTTGTGGAAGCCGTGAGGCCGCCCACCTGCGCCGCAGTTTCCATTACGACAGCGGACAGCCGGGCTGGCACGCCCTCTGCTGGAGGGACTTCTGGGTCGACTTTGGGCTCAAAGGGCTCGGCCTTGACGGCTTCCAGCACAAACCCCGCCTCCCCACTGGCTGCAGCTTCTAACTCTTCCTTGGGCTCTTCCACTTTGACTTCTGGGGGCAGTGGCCGGCCCAACCCAGGCTCCATATTTGGCTCTTCGGATTTAAGGTTTGGGGCCTCGGGTGGGGTCAGGATGACCTGGGAGAGGAACGAGTGCAGAAGGGATGCCTAAGGATTCCTGGGGTAGTGAAGCCAGTTATTTCCCATGGAAAGTGGGACCTGAGAATAGGGGCAGGTCCTTTAACAAGATGTGGTACTTTGCCAAGAAAATGGGGCTTCTGGTCCTCCTATCTGGGTTGCCTTCAGGGGTGGGACTCCAGGAGATACTGCCCCCATGTATAAAAGCAGTGGTTCTCAAAAATTTGCTTTATGGACCAGCAGCATACACCTCATCTGGAAATTTGTTAAAAATGTAGACTCTTGGGCCCATCCCCAGACTCACATAAAGAAAAACTCTGGGGGTGTCCCTCAGCATCTCTGGCTTAAAAAGCCCTCTAAGTGCTTTCTGATGAGTGCTAAAAGCGTGAGAGCCAGTGCATTAAGCAAATACATTCAAGGGCACCTACTACATATTGGGTGTACTGCTAATTGTAGTGCACTCAATTTCCTTCTTCCTTCCCAGGGTTTGAATAGTTTTCCTCCCCATCTCTTTCTCCAAGGGGACTTCTGTGTCTCTCCTTCCATTATATCATCTTTAACAGGACATTATGTCCCTCCTCTTCCCAGTCCCTCTCTTCATTTGGGAACTGTACATCCCTCCTCTTGCTGAAATTCCATATTCCAGTCCTTACCTGCAGAGGCAGGCCAGCCTCCTCAGCTTCCAGGCAGGCCTCCAAGGGGTTTGGACTGGTGCTCCTGCTCCCCGAGGGAGGCACTGCTACTCCTGCAGGGCCGGTGTTGGGGAGCACTGTGGAAGGTCGAGGGTGAGAGGGCGGTTGTGGCTGCAGGGACTGGATGGTGAAGGTGGAATAGAGGCCTGAGCGCATGTAATCATTTCGGCTGCTGCGCGCCAAGCCGCCTGGGCCTGCCATTCCTGCACCCTTGAGTGTGCCTGGCTTCCCAGAGGCAGTGTCCCCGGGGATGGCGTGTACAGCTGTGGCGCCTGCATTTGCCAGAGTGGAGGTGACAGACACCTCAGGCTGAGGCGGGCAGTCCTCAGTGGAGCACCCTGCGACCTCAGGGTAGGACACAAACTTGTAGACAAACTTCTGGCCGCTCACTTTGCGGATGATATTCTGGTAAGGGGGAAGAGACAGGATAGAGTGTCTTAGAAGAAAGGGCTAGAGAGAGAGCGTGGACGGTGAGGAGTGTCTCCTGGTGTATTTTTCCCTTTATGCCTCTCCTGTCCTTTTACATATACACTGTCCTTGCTCAGTGTCTGTGTCCCCATAGGGTCCTCTTCCCAGCTTCTTTCACATCTCACTCACCTCTTCATCTGAGGCCTCCTCCCGTCTCCCCTACTTTCTACTACTCTTCCCCAGCCCGATTTCCCTGTCTTCTCCTCCAGCTTCTTCCCCTTCTGTCTCCCCACTGCATAATCCTTCCTTTAGTCTACTGCCCTTCTCCCTGCCACACCTCAGTCCCATCCATGCCCGTCCAAGTCCCCCTCTGTCATACTCCCATCTCCTTCTGTTAGGTTCCCCCACCCTACCTTAGATACACATGGCCACACCCCCTGGCTCCTCTCCACACTGGGACCCAACTAGGGAAGCAGATCTAGGAACAGGCTTTCCTCTTGGCTCCTGGAACCAGGGGTGTCTGTGGGCTAACAGGGCCAGGCCCTGGGGGTGGCTGCCAGGACACGGTTTTGGAGTCTAGCTAATGCAGTAAGACAGGGAAATGAAGTCACTGATATAAATGTTGGAAGAGACTAAATGAATATGGAAGAATATGGTGATGAATTGTTAATAAATATGAATTATTAGAGGATGATTTAAAGCTCTTGACACAGCCGTGAAACAGGGCAAAGTCATCAGGGTGGAGAGGATGAGGAGCCTTATTCTTAATACCACCGAAGAGGTTTAAGCTGAAACAATTGGAAAATGAAGTAACTGATAGCAACTAACAAGAATTTAAAATACTGGTATAAATACTGTGGGAATCTTAAGGCTGGCTTGGGTGGGTCACAGAGCACGTTTGGGGTATTTCAGGATAGCCCTGGAGGATCTCAGGGATGTTCTGGTGGTTTCAGTGCATAGAGTGAGGCAGACTCATTATGAATAGTGTTCTGGAGGTTTGAGCTAAAGGATTAAAATATAAAAATATAAAAAATATAAATATATTTAAAAAAATGAAATAAATGCTGTAAGTGAGTTAAGGTTGGGCAGCAGCACCGGTCTAGGGCTGTTCTGAGGGACAAGAGGCATCTGGGGGGCACTAAGGCACCCTAAGGACATCTTCATGTTGGCCACAAATGTCACAGGGTGGGTTTGTGTTTCTCAGAAAAGGAATGAAAAGGGAGACTCATTAATATTGTCTGAGAAGTTTCAGTGTGGGGTGAGAGGAAAGGGAATTGGATGAAGGCAGTCAAAAGGCACAAACTTCCAGTTATAAGAAAAGTAAGTACTAGGGATATAATGTATAACATGATAAATGATTCACACTGCTGTATGTTATATATGAAAGTTAAGAGTGTAAAGAATTTTTTTCCTTTTTATTTTGTATCTGTATGAGCTGGTGGATGTTTATTTAACTTATTGTGATAATTATTTCTTGATGTATACAAGTCAAATCTTTATGCTGTACACCTTAAACTTATACAGTAATGTGTGTCAATCATACTGCAGTAAAACTGGAAGAGGAAAAACATTGTTTTGGAAGTTTCAGGTAAAGAAATAAGAAAATGAAATAACTGGTATAAATGTGAGGGGGGATATCTAGCACTGGTTTGGCAGTCTGAGAGGAAAAGATAAGCAAAATTTATAATTTTAGCTACAGGAATAAGATGATAAAATAAAATAACTGATATAAATATTGGAGAGGACTAGTGTTGCTCTGGGAATACAAGAGGATGGGGTGTGGAGCGGACATTATACACATTGTTTTGGAGGTCTTAGCTAACGAAATCAAATATGAAAAGAATTGATAAAAATGTTGAGGGTCTTGGAGGATGAGATAAACAAAGGTTAGGATAATGCTATCATGGAGACTTTGATTCTAAGAATAAGGCTATTCTAGAATTCTTATTCTGGGATAAGAGCAGACCATGAAATACCTGGGGGAACCCAGGACTGTTCCAGGATGAGGAAGACTCATTATTAATAGTGTTTTCAAAAGTTTTGGTCAGAGGAATAAGGAATAAGGCAAGAAAATGAAATGTTGTGTGGGGTGTGGTTGGGACAGAAGGACTCTGGGGATCTCAGAAAGAATGGAGTGAGTAGGGGTCAGTATTAATGTTGCTTTGAAGGTTTTAGCCAAAGTTAAAATACAAGAAAATAAAATAACTGGAATAAATGCTTGGGGGCCCCAACATTGGTCTGAAAGTACCAGAGGATGGGGTAAAAAATGGTAAATTTTAATACTGTTTTCAAAACTAGAGCTAGATCAAATTAAGACAAGAAAATGAAATAACTGGTATAAATGTTTGCTGGTGTGGGGGGCGGGGGAGTGGGGTCCCAGCCCTGGTCTCAGACACCTTACCTTGTCATAATAGTACCGCAAAGCCCGGCTGAGCTTGTCATAGTTCATGTTGGTCTTATTCTTGCGCAGCCCCCACAGCCGGGCCACCTCCTCAGCGTCCACCAGCTTGAACTCACCGCCATCCCGTGAGGTCCAGGAGATGATGTGGCCATTGCCTTGCTCTCTTAGCAGCTGCAGCAGAAACTGCCACAGCGTCACAGAAGGGTCCATCGCTGGGGAAGTACTCACGCCATCCCAGGGGTACCTGGAGGGCAGACAGCTCAGAACTAAGAGGCTGTGAGTACATAAAGGGGAAGAGGTCAGTAGGAGAAAGATTCCTTTCTTTCCACCTTGCCTCCACCTCTGTCCTCAGCTACCACCATCATTCCCTGAGTACCCTCAGCCTGGCTTTGGATGATGGAAGGGTGGGATGAGAATTTTGGAAATGATACGATAGTGTGAATACGTTCTGCCTGTGGGACAAATGTGAACCTCTGGGGGCCAAAGGGCAGACTGTGCTAGGCAGAATAATGTCCCCCACCCAAAGATGTCCACGTTCTAATTTCTGGAAACTGAATATGTTACATGGCAAAAGGAACTTTGCAGATGGGTTTAAGGTTATGGACCTTAAGCTAGAGAGATGTTTGGGTGAGCTCAATCTAATCACATGAAGCTTCCAGAAAGGAAAGTAGCCCTGCTAACACCTGGATTTTAGCCTGGTGAGACCTGTGCTGACCTTCTGACCTCCAGAACTCTTAAGAGAATAATTTGTGTTGTTTTAAGCAGTTAAACACAAGCTGGAATCAAGATTGCTGAGAGAAATATCAATAACCTCAGATATGCAGATGACACCACCCTTATGGCAGAAAGTGAAGAAGAACTAAAGAGCCTTTTGATGAAAGTGAAAGAGGAGAGTGAAAAAGCTGTCTTAAAACTCAACACTCAGAAAATGAAGATCATGGCATCTGGTCCCATCACTTCATGGCAAACAGATGGGGAAACAGTGGAAACAGTGATAGACTTTATTTTGAAGTCACTGAAGATGGTAACTGCAGCCATGAAATTAAAAAATGCTTCCTCCTTGGAAGAAAAGTTATGACCAACCTAGACAGCATATTAAAAAGCAGAGACATTACTTTGCCAACAAAGGTCCATCTAGTCAAAGCTATGGTTTTTCCAGTAGTCATGTGTGGATAAGAGTTCGACTATAAAGAAAGCTGAGCGCCAAAGAATTGATGCTTTTGAACTGTGGTGTTGGAGAAGACTCTTGAGAGTCCCCTGGGCAGCAAGGAGATCAGTCCATCCTAAAGGAATAAGTCCTGAATATTCATTGGAAGGACTGATGCTGAAGCTGAAACTCCAATTCTTTGGCCACCTAATGGGAAGACTGACTTATTTGAAAAGACCCTGATGCTGGGAAAGATTGAAGGTTGGAGGAGAAGGGGATGACAGAGGATGAGATGGTTGGATGGCATCACCGACTCAATCAATGGACATGAGTTTGAGTAAACTCCGGGAGTTGGTGATGGATAGGGAGGCCTGGTGTGCTGCAGTCCATGCGGTTGCAAAGAGTCAGACACAACTGAGTGACTGAACTGAACTGAAAGCAGTTAAAAGTTTGTGATAATTTGTTACAGCATGAATAGAAAACCAGAGCAATGCCCCTCACCTGAATATTTTCATTTGCACCTTCTACCACATCAAATACCAAGTTTCCCAGGAGGTTCCCTCTGTCAGCACCTCATAAAGGCTGTTTACTCCATGCTGGGTTCCCTTCCTCTGCTTTTAAGTCTTCTCCTTTGTTCAAGTCTCAGCCCCAAGGAGCCTTGACTTTATGAAAATTCCTGACACTGAAATGTCTGCTCTCTTCTGTCTACCCCATGCTCCTCTGACCTGTTCCTTTCCTTCTGATTCTCCTTCTTGACAACAGCAATAATGAACATCTACTGAGTGCTAAATGTGTGCCAGGCATTGTACCAATTAGAGGCAATATGGCCTATTGGACGATCACCCAGGCTCCAGAGCCAGACTGCCAGGGCTGGAATCCTCATTCTGCTACTTATTAGCAGTGTGACCCTGGGTGTGTTCTTTAACCTCTTTGGGCCTCATTTTTTCCATCTCTAAAATAGATGATAATACCACCTAGCTCACAGGGTTACTGTACAGTAAATATACTATGCCTGGGGTATGATAAGCTCTTACAAAACATCCATTTCTAATTTGTTCCTAATTCTTTATCTGCTATACAGAATATCCATTTCTAATTTGTTCCTTACTCCTTTTCTGCTACTCTAAAACCTGATTTGAAACAAAGTAAGGCCTTTTGTGGTCTTTATGGATCTTCACTTGGTGTGATTGTTCATACATCTTGCTGCAGAAATCTGAATGTAGCTGATTACAGAGCCCACTAAGAGTATTACGTAACATCTCGTATGTGTACCTTGTTACTTTTCTAAAATCTGAAAAATTCAAAATTGTGAAACACATCTGGCCCCAAGGGTTTTAGATAAGGGCATGTAGACCTCGATTGCTATTTTTACAGCTATTGACTCATTTCTCTCCCATCACAACGTTGGAAAATAGGTACTCTTATTATCTCTAATTTATAAAGGAGGAAGCTGAGGCACAAAATGTCTAAATGACATTTACATACCACACAGCTCTAAGTGGCAGAGTCAAGATTTGGACCCAGGCAGCCAAGTTCCAGTTGTCTGAGCTTTTTAACCATTAGACTAAACTGCCTCTCATACTGACTATTCCCTCAGCATGTCATGCACAGAATAGGACCTTCCCTGGCCTTCTTCCCCCCAACCTATTAACTGCTCCTTTTGCTGAGTGTGAGTTGGAAATAAACATGAACTTCCTATTCCTTAAGGAAAGAGTTTTTATCATCACCCAGCTGGGACTGCTGGATTAAGAAAGAATGTCTTTCTATAATTTATAGCTTGAGTCTTTAATCTGTAATGAAATACAGTCTGATCCTCTTATGTCTGAGCTGTTTCGAAGTTCATTTGGCAGACACAGTTTCAGGCAATTATGTAAGTCATAAGGCCACAAAGTATCCAGATTACAGTCCCGTCATCAGAAACCTTGCTTGGTTTATTTGGAAGGCCTGTTTGTTTCAGAGGCAGAGAGTCCACTGTGACTCCTGGTGGTGACAACAGGCAATTTTACCAGTTCCCCTTTCAGCAGCCACAGAATCTATCACTTAAGGTGAAACCTGACAGTTGGCTTCAAGCCTCAGCAGCACACGAGGTTTTGTATTTTGTTTATTATCACATCTCCCACATAATCCCTAACAAGAGTTCTAGTCATATGCCTCTCTCAGATGCATTTACTTCTCTTTATTTCATTCATTTAGCAAGCATTTATAGAGGGCTTGCTGTGGGCCAGGTGCTGGGGAGACAGCAGTGGATACAACAAAAATCCCTGCTCTGGCATAACTCCCGTTTTAGTGGGGAAGACAGACAAGAAGCAAGATAAACAAGAATTCTTCAGATGGTGATAAGAGCTCTGGAAAAAAAAACAAAGAAGCAGGGAGAAGTTATTTTCTGAAAAGGTATTCACTGTGGAGGTGATATTTGAGCAAAGACCTAAGAGAGGTGAAGGTATCAGTTTTGTGACAACCTGGAAAGCAGTCATCCAGGCAGAGGAAATAGCTCTGGTGAAGGAACCTGAGGCTGGAGAGCCTGGCAGGTCAGAGGAAGGCAAAGAAATCTGGCACGGTCAGAGAGAAAACAGTGAAGGGAAAGTATCAGCAGTAGGAGCTGAGAGCAGAGGGGCAATGGAGGCCAGACTGTGTGAGGCTCTTTTAGGCCAGGAAGGGCTTTGACTTGACTGAATAAGATAGGAGCCATGAGATGGCTGTGAGCAGAGAAGTGACAGGCTGTGACTTGGATTTTAACAGACCCTCAGGCTGTTGTGAGGAGAACCAGCTGTAGGGGCTGAAGAGGCTACTGCAATAGTCCACGTAAGAGATGGTGGTGTTAGCAGTGGAACTGGTGAGAAGCGGCTGAGTTCTGGATAAAACCTGAAGACAGAACGAATGGAATTTGTTGACAGATAGCACTAGGGGTGGGGTGGGGTGAGAGGTGACTCTAGGTTTGTGGCCTGATCACCTGCGATAGGGGCCCTGCGGGAGAGCATGTTTTGAAGGGAGAACATGGGGTCAGATTTAGAAATGGTCAGTCTCAGAGGCCTGTGAAACACCTACATGTATGCCAGGAATAATATTACCAATTTAAAAAACAGGAACCAGCCACATAGCCCTTACCATTTTAGTCATTTGACTCATTCAATCCTCAAACCAACATCATGGGTGGTCACTCTCATTACCCTCCCATGTTCCAGGTGAGGAAATGGAGGCACAGAGAAGTAATATAACTTGCCTAAGATCACAAAGAGACAGGGATCAAACTCTGGCAGTTTGGCTCTAGGCAGTGATCCTAGCCACTTTGTTCCACCTGCTCTCCATAGAGCAAAACTGAGGGGGACAGGAATGCTATTTTACACAGGGTGTTCAGGGAGGGCTTCCCTGAGGAAGTGACATATCAGCAGAAATCTGAAGGAGGGGAGGTAGCAAGCCATGCTGACATCTGTGGGAAGGGTCTTTCAAGCACAGGGAACAGAATGTACAAAGGCTCTGAGGTGGACTGAAGCTTGGCATGTTACATCGTGGGCACCCTGAGTTCATCCAGTTCCCATCTCTAAGGATATGCATGTGCTGTTCTCCCTGCCAGGAGTGTCCTTCCCTCTTTTCAACATACGATGAACCCTTTATTACACACATCATTAAGTTCTGAGATCTCCCAGGCAGAATTAATTCTTCCTCTGTGTGATGAATAACCTGTCTACCCCAGCAGATCTTTCTTCTCTCTGGCTTGCCAGCCTCATACTCCTCTATCCTGTTCTAGCTCTGTGACCATGAGCAAGTTACTCAACCTCTCTGGGTCTGTTCCTGTACCTATAAAATGGGGGATATGCCACTCTCAAAGTTAAGTATCTTCGAGATACACCGACTCTGAAAGGTTTCTGGGAGGATTAAATGTCAGTATATGCCAACATCCGCTGGATCATCGAAAAAGCAAGAGAGTTCCAGAAAAACATCTATTTCTGCTTTATTGACTATGCCAAAGCCTTCGACTGTGTGGATCACAATAAACTAGGGAAAATTCTGAAAGAGATGGTAATAACAGACCCCTGACCTGCCTCTTGAGAAACCTGTATGCAGGTCAGGAAGCAACAGTTAGAACTGGACATGGAACAGGCTGGTTCCAAATAAGGAAAGGAGTACGTCAAGGCTGTATACTGTCACCCTGCTTATTTAACTTATATGCAGAGTACATCAATAACCTTAGATATGCAGATGACACCACCCTTATGACAGAAAGTGAAGAAGAACTAAAGAGTTCTTGATGAAAGTGAAAGAGGAGAGTGAAAAAGCTGGCTTAAAGCTCAACATTCAGAAAACTAAGATCATGGCATCCGGTCCCATCAATTCATGGCAAATAGATGGGGAAACAGTGGAAACAGTGGCCGACTTTATTTGGGGGGGCTCTAAAATCACTGCAGATGGTGATTGCAGCCATGAAATTAAAGGTAAGGTCAGAGAAGTTATTTATTTTATTAATTCACAAGGCAACCCACTCCAGTATTCTTGCCTGGAAAGAAAGTTATGACCAACCTAGACAGCATATTAAAAAGCAGAGACATTATTTTATCACCAAAGGTCCATCTAGTCAAGGCTATGGTTTTTCCAGTAGTCATGTATGGATGTGAGAGTTGGACTATAAAGAAAGCTGAGTGCCGAAGAATTGATGCTTTTGAACTGTGGTATTGGAGAAGACTCTTGAGAGTCCCTTGACTGCAAGGAGATCCAACCAGTCCATCCTAAAGGAGATCAGTCCTGGGTGTTCACTGGAAGGACTGATGTTGAAGCTGAAACTCCAATACTCTGGCCACCTGATGGGAAGAGCTGACTCATTTGAAAAGACCCTGATGCTGGGAAAGATTGAGGGCAGGGGGAGAAGGGGATGACAGAGGATGAGATGGTTGGATGGCATCAATGACTCAATGGACATGAGTTTGGGTAAACTCTTTGAAGTTGGTGATGGACAGGGAGGCCTGGCATGCTGCAGTTCATGGGGTCACTAAGAGTCGGACACGACTGAGCAACTGAACTGAAATGTAAAGGACTTTTGCTCCAGCCACGCTGGCCTCCTTCATGGCCCTTGAACACGCCAGGCACAATCCCTCCTCAGGGCCTTTGCATTGGCTGTTCCTTCTGCCTGGTACACTCTTCCCTTACACATCATGGGTCCCTTCCTGAACTCCTTTAAGCCTTAATTCAAGTGTCACCTTCTAAATGAGGCCTGCCCTGTGCCTAAGATTCTAACCACCCTGATACTCTATTCCAACCTTCCCTTCTTCACTTTCCTTCCTTAGCACTTGTCTAACATACTAATTAGACTGACTTATTTATATAGTCTGCACTCTTAGCAAATGTCTGTTCCACAAAGGCAGGGATTTCCGCCTGTTTTGTTCCCTTTCATATCCCCAGCACCTAGAAGAATGCCTGGTGCTCAGTAAGTGTTGAATAAACAGTCCTGACTGACTAGCCTCTTAACTAACTCTCTTATGCCCTCTTCATCTCCATCTGTCCCCAACTCTGATTTGTCTGAAATTGTTATTTTCTCCATTCATTTGTGCAATAAATTCTTATCAAGTACTAGGTAAGAATTTTAGGTGTTGGAGACCTAGCAGTGAATAAGCAGACAGAAAGAGTTCCTCATGGGACTCCCATTTTAATGGGGAAAGACAATAAATATGATAAACTGGTAAACAGAGTGCCTGACAGTGATAAAGGGCAAAAACACAAATAAAGCAGAAAAAGGGCCTGAGTCCTGCTAGGTGTGCAGGTTCAGATGGTCAGGGACAGGTGACATTTGAACAGAGTCCTGAAAGGAACCATGCAGAGATGGGGGTAGACTGTTCCAGGCAGAAAAAATAGCCAAGGCAAAGACCCCAAGGCTGGATTTCTCCTGGTGTTTCTGAGGATGAGTGAGGTCATTGTGGCTGGAAGAGAGTTAGGGGTGGGTAGGAGGTAAGGTCTGGAGAAGGCAGTGGCACCCCACTCCAGTACTCTTGCCTGGAAAATCCCATGGATGGAGGAGCCTGGTAGGCTGTAGTTCATGGAGTCGCTAGGAGTCGGACACGACTGAGCAACTTCACTTTTACTTTTCACTTTCATGCACTGGAAAAGGAAATGGCAACCCACTCCAGTGTTCTTGCCTGGAGAATCCCAGGGACGGGGGAGCCTGGTGGGCTGCTATCTCTGGGGCCGCACAGTCAGACACAACTGAGGCGACTTAGCAGCAGCAGCAGCAGCAGGAGGTAAGGTCAGAGAAGTTATTTGCTTTATTAATTCACAAGGCAACCCACTCCAGTATTCTTGCCTGGAAAATTCCATGGACAGCGGAGCCTGGCAGGCTACAGTCCATGGGGTCGCAAGAGAATAGGACATGACAGAGAAACTCCACACGCACATTCCTTATTTACCCTGGAGGGGATTCTAGTTCTGATGCCCCCACTTTACCAATGAGGAAACAGGAGAAGAGAGAGAGTGGTTAAATCATAAAGGTCACATAGCTGCTGGAATCGGGTGTGGATATGTCCTGAGACAAGGTGTGGAATGGAGACAGCTGAGGGAACAGCAAAAACCAAAGCGTGGAGATAGGAACTAATTTGTTTTTTTAAAGAATGAGGCCTCAAGTGGGGTGAGATGAAGTGAGAGAGGAAAGCATCAAAAATTATCCTATGTTCTGAGGAGCAATCTAATCTGATACCTACTGGATCACCTTTGAGTAAGGTATCCCTATGCTGAACTTCCCTCAATACCTATCTTAAAGGTTGCATTAAATGAGCTCATTAACATAAAGCATTTTGCCTGGTACAAGTAGGTGCTCAATAAATGTTAGCTTCTATTGGCAATATCACTATCACTAATGTATTCATTTACTGGAGTGAGGTAGGATGTCTCAGTGGTTAAAAGTGTGTATGAGAAAGTGTGTTCTAGGGTAAAAAAGACCTAAGTTCAACAAGCACACAGGCTGATCCACGATTAAGGAAGGAGGGTGGCAGGGAAGGCCATGGACTGATCCACCACCATGAAAGAAGGGGGAAAATAAAAGCACACATGTTGACCCTCCTGGAGGGATTACAAGGCACTGGACTCATAGGATATTATACCAGAAGGGAAGGGTGTGAACGCAAGCACATGGGTGGCAGGAAGGCCAATGGACAGATCCACAGTAAAGGTGTGTATGTGCGTAAAGGCTCACCTTATTTACTAGGAGCAAGGAGATCAGAAAGCACATTGACTCCTGCACAATAGTGGAGAGCCATCCCACAGACTGATTAAAAGGAGAGGAGGACAAGGCCATGGACTGGGCTACTGAAAATGGGGAGATAAAACGCATTAAACTGATCCACTCTTAAGGAAGGGAGAAGCCCAAGGACTGGAGTGACAGTCTACAAAAAAGGGAGAATAGGGCAACGGGCTAATAAGCAGGGGCACGTGAAAAACAAGCATGTAGACGGATCCACTGTAAAGTGGTGTGTGTGTGATAAATCCATGAACTGATGCACTGGAGGCACGAATACAAGTTCACAGATTAACTCATTGTTTGGTGGTGGGGGGGGGGTGGTGGTGGTGTACAACGCTACGGATTGACTAACTACACGAACAGTAAGGGTGGAAAAACAAGGCCACAGAAAGGGCCCCTGAAAGTTGAGGACAGGAGAAATACAAACACTCAGATGCACCTACGGTCAAGGAGTCGGACACTGCCGGAAACTGGTTCCCTATAAGCGTGGGGTGGGGGGCAAGACCACAGACCAGTCTACTGTAAGGTGGGGTGGGGAGAAACACAAGCACGAAGACTGATCCATTATAAAACAGAAAGGGGGGTTAGGCCACGGTCAGATCCACTACAAGGGGCGATGGGAGGGGACAATGCCACAGGCAAGTCCACCAGCCGTAGTGGCGGCGGTGGGGAGCCGAACACCAGCAGGGCTTGGGCCAAGCCACATCTCCCCCCCCCCACCCCGCGGGGGCGGGAAGGATACTTGGGGTCATGGACCCGGCCCTCCAACCTCCAGGCCCCGGACTCACCTGTGCGTAGAGGAGCGGTGGTGTTGGCAGCTCCGGGGGGCGGGGGCTCCATGCGCTGCCCCACCGCCCCCCAGGCCCGGGCTTCCGAGGCGGAGGCGGCGGCGGCGGCGGCGGAGGCGGCGGCGGCGGCGGCGGCGGCGGCGGCAGCACCTAGAAGCCGCCCCTGCGTTTCTTCACCGCTCACGTGGGCCCGTGAAGGAGGAGCCGAGCGTTCTGCCGCTCGCTAATTGGCCAAAGTACCATGGATCGACCGCGCGGCTTCCAGGGCTGGGGAGGCGGACACTGCTCCACAGACCTATGCTGTGATTGGCCCGAGGGGAACTGATGGAACGCTGATGGCCGCCTGGGTTCCGAAGAGGAGAGCTCGGCCCTGCGGTGCTTCACGCTGATTGGCTCAAGACAGACTGATAGGCCGGGGGCGATTGACAAGGTTTTGGGGGCGCCTGCCTCGCATGGATTGGCCTATATGGGATTGATGGAAGACAGCCAGCCTCTGAGGATACGGGTGATTAGGTCCTGCTTTCTGCTGATTGGCTACCGAGCGACTCCTAGACGGCTGCCAAAACCCCAACTGGGCGGTGCCGAACTCCACGCAGCTCAGCGGAAGCAAGACTTGTATAGAAGTACACAGGCATACCAGCCCGCAGGGGTGGGGGAGAGGGGGGTCTGGGTACTGCGTAGGCGGGCAGGGTAACTGTGTAGTGATTGGCTGGAAAAGACGAATTTAGAACGGAGCAGCTGCCAGACATACAAAAGTGTGTGCTGAGTGGCGGAAACTAAATACCTACGGGGGAGGGGTCGAGCTGCAACCAGTTACAAACAGGCGGAACCTGGCTTTGCATGGATTGGCAGAAGCTGGACTCAACCTAGAATAGAGACCAGACCAGGGAGGGCGGGATCAGCCCTAGACCCATTGCTGGAAGCTGGAACTACTTAGCGGCTGGGGCAAGGCCAAGGTTGAGCCTAGATGGGCGTGAGTGTAATTTAAGGTACCTGAGGAACGACTGGGGTGTGGGAGAAAGGTAAACCTTCCGGCCAGGAGTGAAAGGCTGAATTGCTTTGGGGAGCAAACCTCCACCATGAATCGGCCCATTCTCTGGTAATTCATAGTAGTGTACGTGAAAAGAAATGTGTCAGGTGGGGGCCCAGGTTGCCAAGGCAATGGTAGAGCGGGCACAGAAGTCAAATAGCAGGACTTCAGTGGTGCATTAATGGTCCCACACAGACCGGATTTCTGGGCCTCCTAGTACTTTGTGCTTTAGAAACAGGGCACTTTAGCAAACAGTAGGGGTTAAGGGGGGAAAGAAGGGCCGTGTGACTCAAAGACATTCAGGCTCTTTAATGTCAGGGGAGGTAGGAAGAAGTCAGTGCTGAGTCTCTGGGAAATTCTGCAGACCTTGTAGCTCTCTAAGCCCCTGAAAAAGAGAATATAAGAGACTGCACAGAGACTGGGTCCAGGCCCCATCCCAGGCTTGCTCAGAACTCTCTTCCCTCCGAGCCAGCCTGGCTCCAGTTTGACTCCAGTTTAGAGGAAAATATGGTCCTTCCCATCTCTGGCTCTCTCTCCTTCTCAGGTCACCACCCTAAACATTGAGAGATAGAGTCTGGGAATGGAGTGAGCTACTCTCACCTCTAGCAACATGTGGATATGGGCCTTGATATTCATGGAGTCCTTGGTGAGGTTGTCGCTGAGCCTGGAGAAAAGAAACAAGAAAGGTGAAGTGGGCAGGAGGATTATGCTTCTTCATCACTTCAAGAACTACCTACATTATGTATGACTTCCACACGGTAGGTGGTAGGACATCCTACTACCTGAGCTGCTCCTATGCAGAGATGCCTGGCTGCCATCTGGACTGCACTGATTCAGAGACATTTATTGAGTGCCTACTCTACACCAGGTCGTTTTAGGTACTGGGAGATAGCAGCAAACAGAGCAAACAAAAATCTTGGCCTTGTGGAACTCAAATTCTCATTATGGGGAACAAATGATGGGAATAAAATATGCAGTATGTCAGATGGTTATAAGTACAAGGAAAAAATTAAATGTTAAGAGAGAATAACGAGTGCAGGAGTGGGGGTTATAATTCTAATTAGAGTGCTTAGGGATGGCTTCACCTTGAAGGGCGTTTGAGTAAAGACTTAAAATGAAGAAGCGAATTGGAGGATGGAGGATGAGTGTTCCAGACACAAGGGGCAGCAAATGCAGAGGCTCTGAGGTGGGAGTGCATCTGGCATGTCTGAGGTACAGCAGAGAGGCCAGCAGGACTGGAGAAGGATCAGTGAAGGGGGTTTGTAGAAGGTGAGGTCACAGAGGTAAGCAGGGGAGAAAGATCATGTAAGACCTACCAGGCCATGGTAAGGACTCTGGCTTTTATTCTAAGTGAGATGGGAGCCAGAGGAGGATTGTGATCAGAGAAGGGATGTGAAATGACTAGGGTTTAAGAGGATCCATCTGGCTGCTGTGTGGAGAACTGACTGGGGATAAGGACAGCTAGTGTTGAAGAGGAAGTCCAGTGAGGAGGCAGTCCAGGTGAGAGAAGCAGACTCAGACCACAGTGGCAGCAGTTGAGGTGATGAGAAATGACTAGATTTGGGATACATTTTGAAGGTAAAGTCAACAGGATTTACCAAAGGAGGGTGTTGGGTGTGAGAAAGAGAACTCAAGGTAAAGACACCAAGGCCTAAGTGACTGGGAAGCAAGAGTTGCCTGAAACCATGCTGGCTCTGGGCTGTTGAGTTACATGAAAGAAAAAAAGTGGAAGTGTTAGTTGCTCAGTGATGTCGGACTCTTTGCAACCCCGTGGACTGGGGCTCACCAGGCTCTTCCATCCATGGAATTCTCCAGGCAAGAATCCTGGGGCGGGTTGCCATTTACATGAACCAGTCACTTTTTTCTCTCTATGCCAACTGGCACCAGTCTCACCCAAAGAATCCTAATTCACCCAAAGGATCAAGGAAGGCCTTTGAAGAATGAGTAAAACAGTAGGATATAGTCTTTTCCACAAAAAGTCTAGAAGGCAGGAAAGAGCTTTTTAAGGAGTAGTCAGGAGGCCAGAGTGTTAGAAACTAAGTGAATGGTGGAAGAAAAGTGGCACAAGTTAGGATCCAAGAAGTAGGTAGGATCATGTAATCTTGATATTATGAGAGGAATATGGATTTTACTCTGTTGAGCTATCTGTCAATGTAAGAGTTAGTTTCAGGGAAATGAAATACTGTTAAGAAAAGTAGAAGGCAACAACAAAGGATATTAAATTGGGAAAAAATACTATGAACCCATTTATATATCACTATCTCTCAAAGTTGTATTTTCTTTTTTTTTCAAAGTTGTATTTTTAGTCTAGCCCTCTCTCCCGAATTCCAGCCTTGGGAGTTTTTTTACTACATCTTCAGAAAACTTACTTCAGCGTTTAATGATCACCTCACACTTAACAGGTCCCAGACTGAACTGATTTTCCCCTCCAAATCTGCTCTCCCCTTATCTTCTCCATCTCATAAAAGGGCAATTCCATCCTTTGCTCAGCCAAAGACCTGGACTCCTTTTTCTCACACCCCACTTCCAATCAAGCATTCTATTTATAATTGCAACTGCTCCATCCCGGGCAGTGTTTCTAGTCTCCAGTCCTTACTGTTCTCTGCACCACTGTCCACCTGTGACATACTATATCCTTTACTTGTTTATTGTTTGTCTGAATAGAATGTAAGCTGTGTGGGCAGAGATTTGGTCAGCTTTGCTCCCCCCCTGTATTCTCGGGAACCAAAAAGTATGTGGCACATAGTATACACTCAGTGTATAAGCTTAGTCTATGAAAGGTTTCAGCACTTTAAAAAAAGGAGAAAAGTATAAAGTTCACCAAATGCTAGTTGTAACAAAAGGGATATGTTTAATTTATTGCTACTGATTTAATATGTAAGGCTGTGTTAGTCAAATGGTTATTCTGTTTTTTCTGTAACCATGTCTACTTATGGGTGTGGATGTGTACTCCTTTCTTTGTTATCAGAAAGAATATATACAGAGACCTGATCCCCAAACAGAGACATAGACTAAAAACAGGAAGTATTGATAGGCCATTTTGGTTACATAAAATAAGCTGAAGGAAAGTTATTTAAAGTGTTTCTCAAATAACCACACATTTTAAAGAAGAGAATGAGCTACACAGACTCAAATCTTCATCTCCTAGAAAGATTCAATTACTAGGGAGTCCTACTAATTATAATAAAGTAATAACAGATTCATGGGCTTCCCAGGTAGTGCTAGTGGTAAAGAACCTGCCTGCCAATGTAGGAGATGTAAGAGATGTGGGTTCGATCCCTGGGTCGGGAAGATCACCTGGAGGAGGGCACAGCAACCCACTCTGGTATTCTTGCCTGGAGAATCCCATGGACACAGGAGCCTGGCCAGCTACAGTCTATGGGGTTGCAGAGTTGGACACAACTGAAGCGACTTAGCACAGTAAGGAATTCACATTTCTCATCACTCTAATAGACCAGATCAATAAATCAGAAAGACCAAATGGGGCAGACAATGACAAATACCTCATTCTGGGGAAAGACATCAAGTCTCAAAAAATTAAAATCTATTTGAAAGGCTTAGGAATCCGGTGACATAATAAGGAAGGCTTTGTCATTAAAAACAAAAAACAAAAAACAGACTTGGTGTAAATGGCTGCTGGTTTAGAATTATACTGGCCTATTAAAGCAGGCCCCTCAATCAAACTATTCACCAACTGATCTGATCACTAAGATTTAGAAATCTCCACAGGTCTGAGGCTCATTTGAGTTTATGAACACTGAAACCTCGAAAAGGTCTGAAAAGAGAAGAATTACTGAAACCTAAGGTAGGCAACTGTGGAAGAAATGAATGAGACATAAAGTGAAATATAACCTAGAAGGTAGAATTCTACATCAGTAGTATTCACACTTGTGAGATGTTGTTAATCTAAGTGTATTTGCTCAGCATCCCCTCACTCACTCCATCTGAGTGACTGAATGCTCACCATTCTCAGCAGTTCCTCTATCATGGCAGGCACACTGGTCCCCTTGCCAGGAATGCTCTTCCCTAGAGAGCCCTATGGCTTGTTCACTCAACCAAGTAACTCAAATGCTGCTTCCTCTGGAAGGCCTCATTTCAGAAGTCTCTCCACAATCACAATTCCCCTTCCCTGCATAGAACCTTACACTCAGTCAGAGTTCATCCTTTATCCCCACATTACCTCCATCACCACCAACAGAGATCTACTAATCCTTCAATCCCCACTTAAATCTATTTCCAGCATATGCTTTGAAATTCATTCAACAAACACAGGATGACTCCTATATGCTTTGTGCTATTCTAGTGACTTGAGACGTAGAGAAAATCTCTCCCTTTGCAAAGCTTATAACCTAATGGGAGCAGGCAATGAACATTATAAAAAAGTAAATCACACAGTAAACATTAGGAGGTCATAAGTGCTACAGAAAAAAAGAAAAAGTAGAACAAGGGAGGGGAATCAGGAGTGCAAGGGTTGCAATTTTCAAGTTAGGTTATAGGAAGTGACATTTAAGCAAGACTTCAAGTGAATAAGGAGAAAGGAAGCCATGCATATATTGGGGGGAAAGTGCTGTAGGCAGACAGAGAACAGTTACTGCAGTTGTGCTGAGGTGGGATCACTTTGTGGGCATTTAAAGAAGCCTGTGAAGGTTAATGTGATGAGAGCACAGTGAATGAGCAGGAAAATTAGCAGAAGGTGACGTCAGAGGTAACTTGTTTTACTGTTACTGATTTACAGGCTGAGACCTCCAGGATCTGGTCAAAACTGTGCTGATGTGTAACAGTTATAGCCCTTGTAGAATGTAAGCTTTCAAGGAATTCTTCTGTCTTGTTCATACTGCCTCCCCAACACCAAGCACAGAGCCTGGCATACAGCAAATGCCCAATAAATTTTTGTGTGAGTGAACAATACAGAGACCATTTATTGAGTACTTATTATGTGCTACACCTGGGGCTAAGCTTTGCATCCCCACTGTTCTCTCCCCTACAGAGAGGGGAAAGTGATTCCTAGGTACCATCCCAGGTAGCCAGGGTGAAAGGGGGAAGAAGGATGTTACAAATGGTGTTGTTTTAGACAGTATCCTCATGCAATGGACTTACTCTGTGAGGAGATTGCTCTTACGATCAATGAACTTGAGAGCTTCTGCCAGTGTCAACTCCAGGAAAAAACCATATCCAAGGGCCACATAGATCCGTGAAGTGTCTGGGCTAAGGAAACAGTGGTGATCAGAAGTGGAGAAGTCCTTGTCACTGTTTAGCATACTACACAGTTTAATATTTATTTTACTCCCCATCCCCCACCTTCCCCAAACTGAAGGTCAGGGTGGGCAGAGAATTTATCCTATTTTATTTACTGTCACATCTTCAGCACCGAGCAGTGTCTGGTTCATAGCAAATACTAACAAAAGTATTTGCTGAATGAAGGAAAAGGGAAGCTGAACCCTGTGGGCTCAGAGGGGCAGGTAGACACTCACACCACTGTGTCAACGAAGAAGTTACAGCCCAAATCCACTTGCATATATAACTCCGAGTGATTAGCTTCCTGTGGGGCCAGGGAAAAAGAGGTAGGGATCAGTGGTCAACTTTTAGGTCAGGTGACAGGTTTTGGTCTTGGGTATCTCCTCTCTTCCCCCTCCTTTGCCCACAAAAAGACTACCTAACCCTGGCATCTTTACCTGGAGTCGCTCAATGACATTTCTCAGTTGAAGGTATTTGGCCAGCTGCTCATATACCTTGTCGCGATGGTCCAGGACCTTTCTGATGGGACATGACAGGACAAGAGTAAAATGGTGACCAAGAGGAAACCCTGTCCCTCTTGGAATATCTCACACCATGAACCCCTGAGACTCTCCTGTCACCAGAGTCTAAACAGAAATTTTAGTGCAGAAGTCAAGGTTTGGCCTCTGGGTCAGATTGCTTCCGTTTGAATCCAGGCTTTCCATTTTACTAGCTGTGTGACTTTGGCAAGTGAGTGACCTCTTTGGAACTCAATTTCCCCATTTTAAAAATAGGAATGAGGAGTATTACTTCATAGAGTCATTAGGAGGATTAAATGAGTATTTACTATAAGGCATTTAGAATAGTGCCCTCCAAACAAAGTTCTCTATATGAGTTAGCTCTTATTTACGAGTGTTATTATTACACTCTACTCCCAATGCCTCCCTCCAATCAGAATATGACATTCTCACCCTAGAAAAAAATCCTCCATCTCTTTTAGGAGCTCATAATCCTAGACCTGAACACTCTCCTTCCTGCTCTGATTAATAATGATAGTAATAATAATTTTTTATACTCATTGAGCCTCTAGTATCCAAGTTAAACCCTTTACAAGGACTGAATACACTGAAAACACAAACCCACTGCCGTGGGGAAGGTTGCATTAACTTCCCCATTTCACAGATGAGGAAACTGAGGCACAGCAAGTGGAGGCGAAGTATGTATTCACACGGAAAGCAAAATGGTCAAGCCAGGATTCGAACCTGAAAACTCCAGCTTCAGAACTCTAATTCTTAACCCTTTAAGGTCATCGGAAGCCGCGCATGCGCGTACACAGGCACCATTAAATCACCAAGTCTCCCTCCTCACCCGACGCTGCACCCCGGATATCGCCCCTCCTTCCTCCTCGAATGGCGCACGGGGCCGGGCTCTGAAAGCCTCACCCACCAATCAGAAGGCCAGGCCCTGACTTTGAACGCCCCGCTCACCACGTGGACCGCTCCAATAGCTCCGCCCCCCGTTCTGTCACTTACTGCAAGTCCCGCTGCAGCACGTCAGAGATGAAAGCCTCGTAGCGCAGCACTTTCTCCGCCGTGGCCTCCACCGCCCGCCGTTTAGGGGGCGTCGCCATGATGGGCTCCTGAGGAATGGGGAGGGAGAAAGACCACGTTGAAGACCACTGGTCTCAGCTTGGTCTCAAGCACAGTACAACTGCACCTTTTCAGTGTTGGGAGTTGAGTCGTCCGGCTTATGCCGAGGGTTCAGCCTTCCGCCCCTCCCAGCTCTGGGACCCCATCACACAGGGACACCCAAGCGCGGCCGTTACCTGAAAGCCGCCGGCAAAAAGAAGTGTTAGTAAGAACCGTGGCTTCCGGGTGGCGCGGGTAAATGACGTACGGCGGGGGCGCTGGCCAACCAAATAACCAGGGTGGGTGAGGCAGTCCTGAACGGAAAAAAAACGCCGGAGAGAAGGAAAGGGCGGGGCTTTAAGAAATCCGCTGATTAAGGAAGGCTGAAGAGCGTGGGAACCTGGACTGCGCAACAAGCCTATGGGGATAGTGTACTGTTGCTGGGGGTGGGGTTTAACGGGATTTGGCGGGTTCCGGAGGTGGCGGTACACACAGAGCGAGTACAGCTTTTGGTGTTTAAAAAGTCAGAGCTTCAGAAGCAGCCGGGCAAGAAAAGATTATGAATGTGGTCTGTAAAAAGGAAAGTATATCCTTGCATCGCCCTGGATTTTGAGTTTTCACAAGGGAAGCTTGGGTTTGACTTCCAATAATGGAAATAAATGTCAGCATTAACATAAGTTTTGAAAAGGAGACAAATTTTCTGATATGCACCTTTGACGACTCCAGCTCTGTAGCCCGCAGTCCATGACTGGAGTTCAAGCAGAGGTTGATAACGCACTATGTCTAATCAGTTCAGTTCAGTTCAGTCACTCAGTTGTGTCCGACTCTGCGACCCCATGAATTGCAGCACGCCAGGCCTCCCTGTCCATCACCAACTCCCGGAGTTCACTCAAACTCATGTCGATCGAGTTGGTGATGCCATCCAGACATCTCATCCTCTGTCGTCTCCTTCTCCTCCTGCCTTCAATCCCTCCCAGCATCAGTCTTTTCCAGTGAGTCAACTCTTCGCATGAGGTGGCCAAAGTATTGGAGTTTCAGCTTTAGCATCAGTCCTTTCAAAGAACACCCAGGGCTGAATACCCAGGGCTGATCTCCTTTAGGATGGACTAGTTGAATCTCCTTGCAGTCCAAGGGACTCTCAAGAGTCTTCTCCAACACCACAGTTCAAAAGCATCAATTCTTCTGTGCTCAGCTTTCTTCACAGTCCAACTCTCACATCCATACATGACCACTGGAAAAACCATAGCCTTGACTAGACGGACCTTTGTTGGCAAAGTAATGTCTCTGCTTTTGAATATGCTATCTAGGTTGGTCATAACTTTCCCTCCAAGGAGTAAGCGTCTTTTAATTTCATAGCTGATCACGTCATTTAATTGGGGCGTCAAATGGAGGGTTGCTGAAGTCCTCTGCCCAAGATAGGTTATCTTGTCATTAGAAAGAGTTCCTATGTTTTTATTTAAATGTGTAAACTTTGTATTTATTTTTATGTGCTCAAATTACCGAATGGATTTATTTCCTATGTTAGATTTTCAAATAATAGCATCTAACTCAGTAAGTCCAGGCCTGAAGAAGAACTCCAATGCTGGATCCCCCAAATGATACTTCTGGCTGCAGGCCCTAGAGCACCCACCATATCAGGGAAGTTTCCCCAGATAATTTGTGGGTTTGCAGTCTAAAACCGAGCTTTGTTTCAAATGCTCAAAACCTGAGCAAGTCAAACTTTACTTTACCCTTAGAACAAGACGATTGCAAGGAAAACTTTGTGAGTTTAAAAAATTATTTTTGGTAAATCATCTCATGTTACATATAGTTGCAATTATATTTAGTTTGATCAAAAGAGACAGTAGGTAGGTAGACAAATATTATCAAGTTAATCTATACAATTTTCCTGTGAAGAAAAGGGAGTTACATTTATTATCTTTATTTAACATGCAGAGCACAGAGTTCTGATGAGCTGGAGATGGTTTATTAGCTTACATTTCACACAAAAAAATTTTTATTATGGAGTCCATGTAAGATTTCTTTTTTTTAAACTTTTTTTCTGTTTCAAAACGTTTTCAACTTCATTTTAAAATGTCAAACCTACACGAAAGTTGGCACTGAATGCCCATATATATAGCCTTTACTTAGATTCACCAAATGTTAATATTTGACAGCATTTGCTTTCTCTCATTTCAGACCATCCAATAATTGTTGATATGGCTGCATAGCATTCCATCTTTTGGATGACCTCAGATTTTTGAGCCAGTCTTCTGTTCCTCGATGTTTGGATGTGTCCAGTTTTTTTCGTTGTTATAATCCAGAATGAGATAACAGTTTTTGTTTTCAAAATTTTGTGTGCAACCATGTTTGTTTTCTTGTGACAAATTTCTAGAACTTAATTTGTTGATCTAAGGGAGATCATTGCATTGTAAAGCAAGTGTTAAGTGACAATTGTATATCTACTTCCAATAACAAACTTCCTCATCCAAGTTTTACATCAAGGTCAGCACACTGTGGCCCACTGTTTGCTGACCCTTGTTTTACTACTGTCTGCAAGCTAAGAGTACTATTTCCATCTTTTAGAGGCTTGAAAAAAGGTAGAAAGAGTATTTTGTGACATATGTGAAGGAGTTACACGGCTCAAAATAGCCTGGAGTTAAAACTCCCCTCTGGGTCCTCCCCACCATTCTATGCAAAACAAAGAACTCTCACCTGAAAAAAAAAAAAAAAAAGGACATTAAGGTTGATTACGCCCAGCTCCCAGCAGGTCCCAGCCTCTGGCAGATCTCCAGAATTCCTTGCCTAAGCTGTTTAAGAGATAACCAAAGCTGGTGGAGTTACTTCCAGCCGGGGTTTCCTGCCCCTGTCCCCATTCTAGCTAATTAAACCTGCCCACTTCCCTAGCTTTGGGAACCTGGGCCCTAAAGGGGCCCAATAAGGCAAGAGCCTTGAGAAATGCACTGTGCAAATATATTGACTTTATTGTCTCCTTTCGGGAGCCTCACAGACATATCTAGGTAAAAAGATAGTTAAATAAACGCTGTCAGTCATTGCAAAAAAAAAAAAAAAAAAAAGACAGAGAGAGAGAGAGAACTAATCCGAACAACTTTGGAGAAGAACAGGCCCCCTTAAGACAGTTCAGTTCAGTTCAGTCACTTAGTCATGTCCGACTCTTTGCGACCCCATGAATCGTAGCACGCCAGGCCTCCCTGTTCATCACCATCTCCTGGAGTTCACTCAGACTCACATCCATCGAGTCAGTGATGCCATACAGCCATCTCATCCTCGGTCGTCCCCTTCTCCTCCTGCCCCCAATCCCTCCCAGCATCAGAGTCTTCTCCAGTGAGTCAGTTCTTCGCATGAGGTGGCCAAAGTACTGAAGTTTCAGCTTTAGCATCATTCCTTCCAAAGAAATCCCAGGGTTGATCTCCTTCAGAATGGACTGGTTGGATCTCCTTGCAGTCCAAGGGACTCTCAAGAGTCTTCTCCAACACCACAGTTCAAAAGCATCAATTCTGCACTCAGCCTTCTTCACAGTCCAACTCTCACATCCATACATGACCACTGGAAAAACCATAGCCTTGACTAGACGGACCTTAGTTGGCAAAGTAATGTCTCTGCTTTTGAATATACTATCTAGGTTGGTCATAACTTTTCTTCCAAGGAGTAAGTGTCTTTTAATTTCATGGCTGCAATCACCATCTGCAGTGATTTTGGAGCCCAGAAAAATAAAGTCTGACACTGTTTCCACTGTTTCCCCATCTATTTCCCATGAAGTGATGGGACCGGGTGCCATGATATCTTCGTTTTCTGAATGTTGAGCTTTAAGCCAACTTTTTCACTCTCCTCTTTCACTTTCATCAAGAGGCTTTTTAGTTCCTCTTCACTTTCTGCCATAAGGGTGGTGTCATCTGCATATCTAAGGTTATTGATATTTCTCCCGGCAATCTTGATTCCAGCTTGTGTTTCTTCCAGTCCAGCGTTTCTCATGATGTACTCTGCATAGAAGTTAAATAAGCAGGGTGACAATATACAGCCTTGACGTACTCCTTTTCCTATTTGGAACCAGTCTGTTGTTCCATGTCCAGTTCTAACTGTTGCTTCCTGACCTGCATACAGATTTCTCAAGAGGCAGGTCAGGTGGTCTGGTATTCCCATCTCTTTCAGAATTTTCCACAGTTTATAGTGATCCACACAGTCAAAGACTTTGGCATAGTCAATAAAGCAGAAATAGATGTTTTTCTGGAACTCTCTTGCTTTTTCCATGATCCAGCAGATGTTGGCAATTTGATCTCTGGTTCCTCTGCCTTTTCTAAAACCAGCTTGAATGACAGTAGATTTCCGCATACATGCCTATATATACTTACTCTTTTCTTGGGTTAGTTAGTGCAACAGCTCACTAATCTGACTGCTGCCCCTTCTTGCCTCATTGAAGGTGATCTGTTCCTGTAAAGTGCCGGTCTCGTTCTTTCTCCAAACTTCACTTTCTCTAATTCCCTTACCCTACATTTTTTGGTGCCGAAACCCGGGAGGTTGAGGTTACTTCTCGTTCTCCATGGCCAGCTCTTCGGAGCATGGAAGCCTGCCAAGCTCACTGTTCTGCTTGGGCTTTGAAGACCTCCTCGAGAGGATGTCCTGTGCCTTCGTGAGCGGTACAAGTCATGTGTAAGGGCTTTATTGGTTTTCCATGTACCCGAGGAATACTGGTCTTTCTCTCTCTCTCTCTCTCTTCCTCTTTTCCCTACACTTTCTTTTTCTTGAGACCAACCAACTCCAGGATAGAGGCCTTCTGCCATTCGACTTCCCTCCATCCACCAAGAATTCTCGCCTGACCCAGTAGCCCAGGTAGCCTCTAGGGTGCCATAGACTATTGTCCTTTCCCGGTTACAGGGGAACCCTCTGGCCAAAAGGCCCTCTGAGGAGGTACTTGGGCGATGCCCCTCCCTCCTTCAGAGTCTCTCTCTCTCTTTGCCTAGTCAAAAGATTAGGTGACATCTTTTCTCTCGACCGTACAGTCACTAGCCATTTGCTATGGGGTCAAGCCAATCCATCCCATGGGACTCGCCCTTGGCCTGCATAAAACGAAACCTCAAACCTCTACTCTTGACCGATCTCAAGGTTCATAAACTCGAGTCACTTTGTACTCAAGTTTGGCCCCAATACAAACTAGATAACCAAAACCGTTGGCCTGAGTTCAGGACTTTTGATTTGAGTATTTTATCAGATCTCACTAACTTCCTCAAACAGAATGGCAAATGGTCGGAGGTCCCCTATATTCAAGCCTTCTGGGATCTTAGAAGCCATCCTTCTCTCTGCAAGGACTGTTCTACCTATCAAATCCTCCTCTGCTCTCTTTCCCTCTCCATTACAAAAGAATCCAAATCTAAAGCCCCTAAAAGGCCCCCTAAACCCTCAGGCCCCGATTTTGACCCGGCAGATAAGCCTCCTCCCTACCGCCCCAGAGAAGAAACTTCCAGAGATGAGATCCCATCCTTTAGCCCTTCCTCTTCCAAAACAGTAAGCAATGACTCCAAAACCCCAAAAGAGAATTCCACCTTGCCCCCCCCCCCACATTGGCCACGACCCAAAGCAAACACATGTTTCCTTTCAGAGAGGTAGCGGAACTGGAGAGCCCTACACGGGTTCATGTGCCTTTTTCAATTTCTGATATGAGCCAAATTGAAGAAAAATGGGGATCCTTTTCAGAAAATTCTACTACATATAGAAAAGAATTCCTCCGCCTTACACAAGCATATCATTTAACCTAGAATGATCTTTACTACATCCTAAATGCCGCTTTAACCCCTGATGAAAAGGAACGGATATGGCAGGCAGCTCAGACTCATGATGATCAGCTCCACAACCAAGATGGGACTAATCTGGTGGCTGATGATGCAGTCCCTTTAACTGAGCCATGGTGGACATATCAAGCAGGTAATGCCAGCATCCGGTACCTGCATCATATGATTACTCACATTCATGTTAAAGCTCTCACATTCATGTTAACTACAATAAGATTAGGGAAGTGACTCAAGAAAAAGATGAAAATCCTGCTCTTTTTCTTTCACGGCTTACTGAGGCAGTCCAGAAATATACTAATTTAGATATTTCCACCCCTGCCAGACTTCTGTACCTACATGTCTAGTTCATAAGCCTGTCAGCCCCCGATATTCACCAAAAACTACGCCAGTTAGAGAAGGGCCTCAAAACCCCTCAGCGAGATCTCCTAGAAATAGCCTTTAAAGTTTTCAACAATAGGGAGGAAGAAGCAAAGAAAGAAAAATAAAGAAAAAGAAATGGAAAGAATGGCCAAATATGCTTTATTCGCTGCAGCTATTCAAGAAAAAAATTCAACCCCTTTAGCCCATCAACCTAGGCCCACCCATATGGGACCTTACCCTTCAGGCCCCTGCTTCAGATGTAACCAAATGGGACACTGGGCTAAGTCCTGCCCAAACTCCTGGCCACCCACCAAACCCTGCCCCACCTGCAAACAATGGGGCCACTGGAAAGTGGATTGCCCTCAGACACTACCCACCAAGTCTCGGGGTCCACCCCAGGCCCAACAACAATGGGCCAGAAACCAGACTCAGGGGGGCCTTGACACCCCAGACCATGGTTCCTCGGATGAGGTGGGAGATGATCCAGTTGTGCTTGAATTATTCCAGTGATGGAGCCCAAGCTCCAGACTCCAAGTCTGCTCCGTACAGATGGACTTGGAGCTTCGGGTAATTGGCATGGTGGCTATACCCAAAGTCTCGTTCCTAATAGACACTAGAGCGGCCTTTTCACTTGTAACCTCCTTTAAGGTCCCTCTCCAACATTCAGAAGTGGCCATAGAAGGGGTCTCAGGCACCCCCTTTTATCCCAAAATAACCCCTCCTCTCCTTTGTTTCTTTGGTAAGGCAACACTAACACATTCTTTTATAGTAGTTCCTCAATGCCCAATGGCATTGATGGGACGTGATCTTCTGGCTAAGTCACAGACTTCTATAAACCTCCCATTCTTAGATCCCCTATCAATTCTTTGCATCCAAATGGCACCCAAACCCTTGGCCAACCCTCACTCCCAAAACCTGCCCACTAATCTTCCCCTGATAGATCCTCAGGTCTGGGACACTGAAGCCCCGTCAGTAGCCTGACACCATTCCCCCATACAGGTTTTTCTTAAGAATCCCTTTCAGGTAATAACCCTAACTCACTATACCCTGACCACAGAATCCTGACAAGGACTTAAACCAATAATCTCCCACCTGCTCAAAGCCGGTTTTTGTGGCCTATCTGTTCTCCTCATAATACTCCTATACTGGCAGTCAAAAAGGGACCCCACTCCTGGCATCTAGTCCAAGATCTTTGCAAGGTCAATGAGGCCGTAATACCTGTACACCCCGTGGTCACTAATCCCTATACCCTTTTCTCGCATGCTCCCCCTGACACACTCTACTTCACGGTATTGGACCTCAAAGATGCTTTCTTTACTATACCTCTACACCACTCTTCACAGCCCCTATTTGCCTTCACCTGGACGAACCCAGACACATATCAATCTCAACAATCAACTTGGACCGTTTTACTGCAAGGGTTTAGCTGCTGCTGCTGCTAAGTCACTTCAGTTGTGTCCAACTCTGTGCGACCCCATAGACGGCAGCCCATTAGGCTCCTCTGTCCCTGGGATTTTCCAGGCAAGAATACTGGAGTAGGTTGCCATTTCCTTCTCCAATGCATGAAAGTGAAAAGTGAAAAGTGAAAGTGAAGTTGCTCAGTTGTGCCCGACTCTAGCGACCCCATGGACTGCAGCCTACCAGGCTCCTCCATCCATGGGATTTTCCAGGCAAGAGTATTGGAGTGGGGTGCCATTGCCTTTTCTGAAGGGTTTAGAGATAGCCCTCGTTTTTCGGTCAAGCCCTTCAAAGGGACCTACAAACTTTAGACCTAGGCTCTACTACCTTACTCCAATATGTAGACGTTTTATTGTTATGTAGTTCCTTTTGCCATAACTGCCTAGTCCACACTGCAACTATTAAACGCCTTAGGCAACTGGGGCTACAGAGTTGGGCTCTACAAAGCACAAATTGCTTTCACCACTGTCAGTTACATGGAATTGCTTCTCACTCCCACATCCAAAATAATTCCAGCACAGAGACTTCAAGCCTTGACACAGACCCCCAGGCCCCAAACCAAGAGGGAACTTCTTTCTCTATTAGGTCTATTAAACTTCTTCCAAATATGTGTCCCAAAATTTGCCCTCCATGCAAAACCTCTCTACCAAGTTACTTGAGGAAACTTAGATGAACCTTATTGGCCCCCACCTCTCTCCACACCCCAATACAGACTCTTATCAAACACTTACTACAGGCCCCTTCTCTTTACTTACCTGATTATGCCAAACCTTTTTTTTTTCCTTTTCCTACATTCTTGACAAGGACATGACTTAGGGGGGATGTATGGGGGCCTCTAGCTTACTTATCTAAACAACTAGATCTTGTCATACTCGGATGGCCACCTTGTCTCCAGGCCTCAGCTGCAACTACCCTCTTAATACCTGAAACCCAAAAATTAACCTGAAATGCTCCTCTAAATGTATGCTCACCTCATTCCTTCAAAAATTTACTCTCTCATCGGGCTTTCCTTTCTCTGCCCTCTGCTCAATTACAGATCCTCCATGCACACCTCCTAGACCCATCCCTTTCTTTTATGCCTTGTAAACCTCTTAATCCTACTAGCTTACTCCCTACACCAGATCCAGAAGCAGAACACCTATCTCATGACAGTGTTCAGACCTTAGATATGACACTTAATCCCTTTGAATGTATAACTGATCAGCACCTTACTGACCCCAAAGTCCCATCCTGGTTCATAGATGGCAGTGCCCAGAAACAAGCCCCATTTGAGGCTGGATATACTATAGTCCAGGGACAGCCTGACAAAGTTATCCCCCCTTGCCTCATCATATCAGTCACACTCCCAGCTCATACATCCTCAAAACAGGCTGAAATGATAGCTCTTACACAAGCTCTGACCCTAGCCAAAGACCAAAAGACAAACATTTACACTGACTCCAAGTATGTCTATAGCATATTACATTCTAACATTATAATCTGGAGGGATGGGGGGTTCCTGACTCAGAAGGGCACACCTATTCTCAATGCTTCTTTTATTTCTGAACTCCTCCATGAGGCTCAGCTCCCAAAACAAACTGCTGTAATACATTGCTGGGGACATCAGCGACATGGTCCTATTTCCTTTTATAACAATATAGCAGATCACGAAGCAAAGTGACAGGCTGCCTCTGTTAGCCCTGTCTTTACTATAGCCCAAATTGATGAGCCTAACATCTACACATTACTTTCATATTTACATTCCCTTTTCCACCCCTCTGCAAAGGTACTTAAGGCTTTCCTTCAGAACTTTATTGAACTGACTAAGGATGATGTAATTTATTTAAATAATCTGACCCAAACTTGTGCCATTTGTCAGCAGACAAATCCTAACTCTAATCTTCGCCCCCTCCTTTCCCCACCCACCAAATTCACGGACATCTTCCTGCACAAGACTGGCAGGCAGATTTCACCCACATGCCACTGTAAAAAGGGTTAAATTTCTCCTAGTCTTCATAGATATATTTTCTGAATGGATTGAAGCTTTTCCGACTACTAACAAACAAAAAGAGCCCCTACTGTGGCTTGCCTTATTCTTACTGAAATCCTCCCCAGGTTTGGAGTACCTTCCCCGCATCCCCACCCCCCGCCCCAGCCCCCACCGCCCCACGTCTGACAACGGGCCTGAGTTCACATCCCAAATCACCCAAAATACTGCATGAGTGCTTCAAGTTCCTTGGAGGTTTCACATTCCTTATCATCTCCAGTCTTCCAGTAAGGTTGAGAGAGCCAACCGAGTCCTAAAAGAAACTCTCACCAAATTAACGAGCGAACTTCATCAGGACTGGACAAAACTCCTCCCTTTAACCCTCTTAAAGGTCCGGGCCTTACCAAAAAAATAAAAAAAACCTTAAAAGCAGTCCATTTGAGGCCACGTACGGGAGGCCCATAATACCTTTAGGTCTTCCCCCCACCCAGGACGGTCCTAAACTGCCATACCACCTTCCTTTTCCTTGTCCAGATATGAGATGCCCTTTGGCAACATATGGATGACTTACTCCCTCAACTGCATTCCAAACTTCCATACCCATCCTTTCAAATAGACAAAGTCTATATGACAACTCAGTTCCACTCAGATCTAACCCCAAAATGGCAAGGTCCCTACACGGTAATTCTGCTGACCCATACCGCTGCAAAATTAAAAGAAATCACCCCTTGGGTACACATCACTTGGCTAAAAAAGGTTATGCAGTCCAATGATGAAAATGCTTGCCAGACTAATACTTATCAAGTTTCTCACACAGGCCCTTCAACTCTAAAGTTCTCATGGCTTCCACTGGCCCCAACTGGCTATGGATGAGCCTGTTGGTTTCACAGCTGCAATTATTCCTGGAACAACTTCTGGCAGATATCTGGGTCTCAAGTGCTCAAGGATCCACATTTGAACACATTGAAGATTTACATCTTCACCCTGTGGCTACAGGGAACCTTTAATAACTTTTACCGCTTCTCAGACCATTCATTTTTATCACCCTCTTACTCACCCTTGGGCCTTGTTTGTTTAATCTTTTTCAGGGATTCCTCCAAGATAAAATCTGAGCCATTTCCTGAGACCAAGTCAAGACTGTTCTTTTGCTCGAGATCCTGATAGCTAGAATAGAAAATCAACACTATGGGCCTTAGACTTCCTTCGTCCCAGACAACAAACCCCTGACCCTCATTTATCAGCACCAAGAAGCCCTGAACTTTAATGACTCCCACCTATCTTTCTCTTTTTATATGTATTCCTTAGAGTCTGGAATGAAGGAAAGTTACATGGCTCAAGATAGCCTGGAGTTAAAACTCCCCTCCGGGTCTTCCCCACCATTCTATGCAAAACAAAGAACTCTCTCACCCAAAGAAAAAAATGGACATTAAGGTTGATTACGCCCATCTCCCAGCTAGTCCCAGTCTCTGGTCAATCTCCAGAATTCCTTGCCCTAGCCGTTTAAGAGATAACTAATCCGAACAACCTTGGAGAAAAACAGGCCCCTTAAGACAGTAGATTTCCACATATATGCCTATATATACTTACTCTTTTCTTGGGTTAGTTAGTGCAGCAGCTCACTTATCTGACTGCTGCCCCTTCTCGCCTCATTAAAGGTGATCTGTTCCTGTAAAGTGCCTTCTCGCCTCATTAAAGGTGATCTGTTCCTGTAAAGTGCCTGTCTTGTTCTTTCTCCGAACCTCACTTTCTCTAATTCCCTTACTCTACAATATGAAAATAATATGAAATTCAAATTTCAGCGTTCAGTAATAAAATTTTAAACATAGCCACATTCATTCATTTACTCTGATGAAAGAAATTTTCACATATTGAGGTATGGGGAAGTCATTCTGGCTAACATATGAGTTAACTTCAATTTTATGCTAACTAAAAGAGCCTGTTTGTGGCCTATCAAATTTACATTGTACATCTGCTTTAATTATTAAAGAAAAGGGCACATTGACCAGAAATAAAGAAAATGCAAGTAAGATAAATGTTAAATACCTCCTTTTCTGGATGCCAAGCAGGTCAGGAAGCAACAGTTAGAACTGGACATGGAACAACAGACTGGTTCCAAATAGGAAAAGGAGTACGTCAAGGCTGTATATTGTCACCCTGCTTATTTAACTTCTATGCAGAAACATCATGAGAAACGCTGGGCTGGAAGAAGCACAAGCTGGAATCAAGATTGCTGGGAGAAATATCGATAACCTCAGATATGCAGATGACACCACCCTTGTGGCAGAAAGTGAAGAGGAACTAAAAAGCCTCTTGATGAAAGTGAAAGAGGAGAGTGAAAAAGGTGGCTTAAAGCTCAACATTCAGAAAACGAAGATCATGGCATCTGGTCCCATCACTTCATGGCAGATAGATGGGGAAACAGAGGAAACAGTGTCAGACTTTATTTTTTGGGCTCCAAAATCACTGCAGATTGTGATTGCAGCCATGAAATTAAAAGACACTTACTCCTTGGAAGAAAAGTTATGACTAACCTAGACAGCATATTGAAAAGCAGAGACATTACTTTGCCAACAAAGGTCCATCTAGTCAAGGCTATAGTTTTTCCAGTGGTCATGTGTGGATGTGAGAGTTGGACTGTGAAGAAAGCTGAGTGCAGAAGAATTGATGCTTTTGAACTGTGGTGTTGGAGAAGACTCTTGAGAGTCCCTTGGACTGCAAGGAGATCCAACCAGTCCATTCTGAAGGAGATCAGCCCTGGGATTTCCTTGGAGGGAATGATGCTGAAGCTGAAACTCCAGTACTTTGGCCACCTCATGCGAAGAGTTGACTCATTGGAAAAGACTCTGATTGGGAGGGATTGAAGGCAGGAGGAGAAGGGGACAACCGAGGATGAGATGGCTGGATGGCATCACTGTCTCAATGGACGTAAGTCTGAGTGAACTCCGGGAGATGGTGATGGACAGGGAGGCCTGGCGTGCTGCGATTCATGGGGTCGCAAAGAGTTGGACACGACTGAGCGACTGAACTTAACTGAATGCTGGTACTCCTTCAATGATAAGATTCCCTTCCCAGGTGCCAAGGCCATTACTGACTTTCTCTGTACATGCTGATCTGTGTTTTTTTAAACTTTAAATGAATGTATCCCTGACATGTTTGATGTTCTTTATTCTGACAAGATATAAAACTGCCCTGAAAATCAAGCTTCTCCAGAGCAGTTCCTCGCAGTTATCTAAGAGGCTGTCTTCTGGGCTGCAGTGCTCAGTTTGGCTCAGTTTTACCCTTTTCTATTCCTATTCATGGGCTTCCCAGGTGGCTCTACTGGTAAGAACCTGCCTACTAATGCAGGAGACATAAGAGACTCAGGTTCTATGTCTAGGTTGGGAAGGTCCCCTGGAGGAAGAAATGGCAACCCTATCCAGTATACTTGCCTGGAGAATCCCATGGACAGAGGAGCCTGGCAGGCTACAGCCCATAGGGTAGCAAAGAGTCAGACACAACTGAAGTGACTTAGCATGCAAACTGTGATTATTTCATTATAATTTCAATTTGTCGTCACTACAATGGCAGAGTTGAGTAGTTGCCAAAGAAACCATATGGCCTGAAAATTCTAAAGTATTTACTATCTGGCTCATTCCAGAAAAAAAATTCCATCCCTAGCTTTACACAATCATATCAATTATATCAATCATATCAATACATAGGTTGGAGCTGTAAGCAACGTGGGTCTCCTTGGCTTTAACTTGCATTGCAACCTGTTACCTAGCCTACGGGTGGATGTTTTCAGGCTTCTGGGAGATATGAGGCTCTCATATCTCTATTTTCTCTTCCTCCCATCCAACCTTCTATGCTGTAACCTCCCACAGGTCTGACTTAGAGATCTCTGCCTTTGCCTTTACCCAAGAAGAGCAAGAAGTGACTGAAACCCAGATGAGTTATAGTGCAGTTGTTCATTCACCATCTACTTTATTTTCCACTGGATATTTGGAACCTGACAAAAATGCATCCCATTAAATTGAAAAGTAAAGGTAGGGTCACAGAAAACACAAAGCAAGCAAAATATTAACATCAGAGAAGACTGGGACGTAGGCATGAAATTCACATCTATGTGTAGCTCTGAATTTGTCTCTGATTTTCTTACAGCTGTAGCAAAAAAGGTCAGTTATGTTGATGAAAATAATCAATAAACAATCTATAACAGGAATAGAAAAGAGTTTTATTTGAGCCAAATTGAGGATGATAGCCTGGAATACAATCTCTCTCAGATAGCTCTGAGGAACTGCTCTGGAGCAGCATGGTTTTCAGCCCAGTATTATATCTTGTCAGAACAAAGAACATCAAACAAGTCAGGGATACTTTCTTCAAAGTTTGTAAAAAATAAACAGATCAGCATGTACCCAGCAAGTCTGTATGTTCTTGGCACCTGGGAAAGGAGTCTTATCATTGAAGGAGTACCAGCACTGGCATCCCAGGAAGGGAGGCATTTAGTCTTTATCTTATCTGGATATTCTTTATTTCTGGTCAATGTGCCCTTTTCTTTAATAATTGAAGCAGATGTACAATGTAAGTTTGATAGGCCACAAACAAGCTGTATTAGTTAGCATAAAATTCAAGTTAACTTATGTATAAACCAGAATGACTTCTCTATACCTCACTATGTGAAAGTTTCTTTCACTGGTTGTGTGATTTGTATTGTTTATAAAGGGAAATCATACCAATTTATCAGAAGCAAATATTTCATGGCACTCAGCAGGAAACTATAAAAAGAAAACTCTCCTTCACTTCCTACACTAAAATGAATTCCAGATGGGTTAAAGATTTAAATGTAAAAATAAAACTATGAGCATGCTAAAAGAAAAAAAATGAAAGAATCTTTCTTTTATTGTTTTCTTAGAGTGAAGTCCTTTCTAATCATAACAAAACTATCCAGTCGTGAGAGAATATATTGGTACATTGTGTACAAAAAATTAACATATTCAGTTCAGTTCAATCGCTCAGTCATGTCCGACTCTTTGTGACCCTGTGAACCACAGCACGCCAGATCTCCCTGTCCTTCACCAACTCCCGGAGTCCACCCAAACTCATGCCCATTGGGTCAGTGATGCCATCCAGCCATCTCATCCTCTGTCGTCCCCTTCTTCTCCTGCCCTCTATCTTTCCCAGCATCAGGGTCTTTTCCAATGAGTCAGTTCTTCGCATCAGGTGGCCAGAGTATTGGAGTTTCAGCCTCAACATCAGTCCTTCCAATGAAAACCCAGGACTCATCTCCTTTATGATGGACTGGTTGGATCTCCTTGCAGTCCAAGGGACTCTCAAGAGTCTTCTCCAACACCACAGTTCAAAAACATCAATTCTTCAGCACTCAGCTTTCTTTCTTTTTTTTTTTTCCACTCAGCTTTCTTTATAGTCCAACTCTTACATCCATACATGACCACTGGAAAAACCATAGCCTTTACTAGACAGACCTTTGTTGGCAAAGTAATGTCTCTGCTTTTTAATACGATGTCTAGGCTGGTCATAACTTTTCTTCCAAGGAGTAAGCGTCTTTTAATTTCATGGCTGCAATCACCATCTGCAGTGATTGTGGAGCCCAAAAGAATAAAGCCTAACACTGTTTCCCCATCTGTTTGCCATGAAGTGATGAGACCGGATGCCATCCATGATCTTAGTTTTCTGAATGTTGAGCTTTAAACCAACTTTTTCACTCTCCTCTTTCACTTTCATCAAGAACTCTTTAGTTCTTCTTCAGTAGTTGTTGTGAACAGGTTAGTTCACATGCTCTGCGGCATGTGGGATCCTCCCCAACCAGGGATAGAACCCTTGTCTTCTGCATTGGCAGGCGGATTCTTTTACCACTGAGCCACCAGGGAAGGCCAGGATATACATATATATATATATTTAATGTTAACATTTTATTTTGTTTATTGAGGTAAAATATACATAAAATTTACCATTTTAACTATTTTAAAATGTACTTCAGTGGCATTAAGTACATTCACATTGTTCTACAACCATCACCACTATCCATCTCCAGAACTTTTTCATTTAGAACATCTTTAACAACTTTAAAGCACATGTAACTCTTTGACCCAGCAATTCCAATTCTAGGAATTTATCTCACAGATATATTAGCACTATTATGTATTTAAACATAGTCAAAACATGCATAGCAGCATTGTGTGTATTAGAGAAATATTAGAAACAACCTAAATGCCCATCAATGGAGGATGGGTCTAATTAAGGTACATCTACATAACAGAACATGAACAATTAACCAGAAAATTATAATCCAGGGCCTATATGTACTCAACAACATGGCCTCAAAATAATAAAGTATAAAAATAAAAATTTAAAACTTCTTTTATGATTTCTTGTAAGCCAGATCACCCAGCAAAGAATTCTCTTAGTCTCTCTTTCTCTAGAAATGTATTTTGTCTTTGTTAAATTTTTTAAATTTTAAAACAATTGTAGATTTACTAGAATTTGCAAAAATAGCACAGAGAGGTCTTGTGCACATTCACCCAGTTTCCTGCAGTAGTTAAACCTTATGTAACTATAGTATGATATCAAACAGAGGAAATTGACATCAGTATGATGTGTGTATATAGTTCTATGCTATTTTATTACATGTGCAGATTCAATAACCTCTACTACAATCAGGATACAGAAATATCCTCTTGTTGAAATTATCTGCCTCATGTCACACTTTCCCAGTTGCACCCACCTCTCTCCCTAGTATCTGTTAACTCCTGGCAACCACTAAACTGTTTTCTATCTCTATAATTTTTTTTCATTTTGAGAATGTCTTATAAATGGAATTATATACTCAATGTAATGTCCTTGAGATCCATCCAAGTTGTTGCTGGTATCAATACTTCCTTTCTTTTGTTGTTGAGTAATATTCTCTGGTCTGGATATATTACAGTGTGTTAACCCTTCACTTTTTCAGAAAAAAAAGTTTTCAGAAAACTAAGATCATGGCATCTGGTCCCATCATTTCATGGAAAATAGAAGGGGGAAAAGTGGAAGCAGTGACAGATTTTATTTTCCTGGGCTCCAAAATCACTGCAGATGGTGACTGCAGCCATGAAATTAAGACACTCACTCCTTGGAAGAAAAGCTATGACAAACCTAGACAGCATATTAGAAACCAGAGACACCACTTTGTTGACAAAGGTCCATCTAGTCAAGGCTATGGTTTTCCCAGTAGTCATGTATGGATGTGTGAGTTGGACCCTAAAGAAGGCTGAGCACTGAAGAATTGATGCTTTTGAACTGTGGTGCTGGAGAAGACTCATAGAGTCCCTTGGACAACAAGGAGATCAAACCAGTCAATCCTAAAAGGAAATTAACCTTGAATATTCATTGGGAGGACTGTTGCTGAAATTGAAGATCTAGTACTTTGGCCACCTGATGGGAAGGGTCAACTCATTGGAAAAGACTCTGATGCTAGGAAAGATTGAAGGCAAAAGCAGAAGTGGGTGGCAGAGGATGAGATGGTTAGATAGCATCACTGACTCAATGGACATGAATCTGAGCAAACTCAGGGAGATCGTGAGGACAGAGGAGCCTGGTGTGCTGCAGTCCATGGGGTAGCAAAGAGTCAGACATGACCTAGTAACTGGACAACAAAAACAACATTCATTCACCTATTGAGGGACATTTAGGCTGTTTCCTATTTTTGTCTATAACCAATAAGGCTGCTGTGAGCAATTGCATACAGGTTTTTGTGTAGATTTAAGTTTTCATGACTCTAGGATAAATGTCCAGGGATACAATTGTTGGATTGCATGGTAGTATATATTCAGCTTATTTAAGAAACTGCCAAACTGTGTTTCCAGAGTGACTGTATCATTTCATAGTCCCACCAGCAATATATGAATGACCCAGTTTATCTGCACCCTCTCTAGCATTTGGTGCTGGAAGTGAAAGTGTTAGTTGCTCAGTTGTGTCCGACTCTTTGCAACCCCATGGACTGTAGCCCGCCAAGCCCGTCAGGCTCCTCTGTCCATGGAATTTTCCAAGCAAGAATACTGTAGTGGGTTGCCATTTCCTTCTCCAGGGGATCTTCCAGACCCAGGCATCGAACCTGGGCCTCCTGCATTGCAAGCAGACTCTTTACCATCTGAGCTAGCAAGGAAGCCAGCATTTGGTGTTGTCACTATTTAAAAAAAAATTTAGCCATTCTAATAGTTGTGTGTTAATATCTCATTGTGGCTTTGGTTTGCATTTCCCTGATAGCTGAAGATGTGGAACATTTTGTCCAGTGCTTGTTTCTCATTCGTATATCCTCTCTGGTGAAATGTCTTTTCACATCCTTTGCTCATTTTCTAATTAGATTTTTTTTAACTTTTCAGTTTTCAGAGTTCTTTAGACATTCTTGATACAAATCCTTTGTAATTTGTATGGTTCGCAAATATTTTCTCCATCTCTCTTTTTGTGCTCTTAATGGAGTCTTCCACAGAGCAAAAGTTTTTAATTTTTGAAGTTCAAGTTATTGATTATTTTTCTTTTTGGATTATGCTTTTGATGTTACGTCTTCACAAGCCTAGCTCCCAAAGAATTTTTCTTGTGTTTTATTCTAAAAGTTGTGTAGTGTTATGTTTTATACTGAAGTTCGCAATGCTTTTAGAAACAGCCTTTCTGAGATATAATTCACATGCCATAAAATCCATACATTTGAAGTGTACAATTCAATGGTTTTTAGTATATTCATAGAGTTGCGCAACATCACTACAATCTATTTTTAAAACATTTTCAACACCCCAAATTGAACTGTTGCGCCCAGCCTTCAGTCCACTCCAGCCCTAAGCAAGCACAAATTTATTTCCTGCTTCTATAGAGATGCATATTCTAGACAGAAATGGAAACATGTGATATGTGACCTTTTGTATCTAGTTTCTTTCACTTACCATGTTTCCAAGGTTCATTCATCCATGTTTTAATATTTATTTGTATTTTATTCCTTTTTATGGCTAAAAATATTCCATTGTGTGTATGTACCATGCTTTTTCCCTACTTTGCCAGTAGAGTAAAATGTAAAGTCCTTATCTCCGTTTGTTTCTTTATACTACTCCTTTTACAATATTAAGTGTTTCCTCTACACATATAGAAAACCACATCAAACGATGTTATAATTTTTGCTTCAAACATGATTTAGAAAACTCAAGAGATGTCAAATCTATTTTATTTATCCTGATTTTACTCCTTCAGTTGTTCTGACTTCCATTCCTGTGCTCCAAGATTTCTTTTTTTAATCATTACTTTTGTGTTACAAGGATTACCTTTAGCCATATTTTCAAAACAGGTCTGCTGGTGACAAATTTTCTTAGATTTTTTTCATTTGAGAATGTCTCAATTTCCCTTTTATTCCTAAAGGATATTTTTGCTGGTTAAAGACTTGGTTGACATTTCTTTTACTTCATCACTTTAAATATGCTATGCCAATTCATTCTGGTCTCCATGTTTTCTGATGAAATTCACTGTCATTCAAATTGTTTCCCCATGTATATAAAGTATTGTTTTTCTCTCTGTGCTTTCAATAATTTTTGTGTTTAGTTTTTCAGACCTTCCCTCTTTCACCTCTCCTTCCAGGACTTTGATGACACAAATATTGGAGTTCTATTAGTTCCTGAGGCTCTACTCATTGTTTTTAATCTATTTTTACCCTATTTTCAGACTGGGTATTTTCTATTGTTCTATTTTTGGGTTCACTGATTCTTCTGTCTTCTCTATTCTGTTTTTTTCTTTTTTACCCCATCCATTGTTTTTTCTTTTTTAAGCTGGAGAATTTACTTTTATTCTTGCAGTTTTATACTAGGAAGTCAACATTTAATTTAATAATCCATTTCCACAGTTGATTTATGAAAAATTTTAATCCTTAAAATTGTACATCAATATCCTATGACTCCAAATTTTATTTGTCACTCTCCTTCAAGTCTGAAGAAAACAATCATATAATTTAATAACTTCTACAGACAGCAAGGTCCCACTGATGTAACATTTAGTCTGAAGTCCTATACTCAGATGAGAATTAAAAACAGCCAGTATCTAACTGGCCTGAAACCTGATTGTGTTCCTGGCTCAGGATTCTTGTAGTAAATCTGTTCCCAACCCAGGAATCAAACTGGTGTCTCCTGCATTGCAGGCAGATTCTTTACCAACTGAGCTATCAGGTAAGCCCTGTATGTCCACACGAAGACACAAAAATAAACTAGGGTTTGTATATCACATAAAAAACTCCACAGTAAAAATAACATTAAAATGTTATCAAATTTCAACAATATTACAGTTTTTCTCCAGTTAGCTTTCAAAATGCCTGATTAACTGAATTAAGTGCAATTTTTAAAAATGTTTGCCCAGCATTTCAAAATTTAAACAAATTATGCTTCATATTTTCTGGCTTAACAAAAAGCTATGATCTCTATTATCCAAATTAAGAAAAATTTTACTAATCAGAAGCTATTAATTTTCAAAAGTCTATGTATGTCTCTCTGTAGGTCCCCTTAGAACCTTTCCAAACTTTCATAAACAATAGATTTTAATCAATTATGTACTAGAATCAAATTAGGTAAGAAAAACATTTTGCCAAAATAAAATAACTTCCCAACATGCTTGACAGAAACAAGCTATTCATTTGTGTTCCATTGAAACCACTGAAATCTGTCCAGTGGTTTATTTCCAACTGGTCCGCTATGAAATTCTTCAGAATGTTTTAAGATTGGCTGTAGCTAGAGTTCTGACTTCCATTTGGACCCTGTTCTCCTTCACTGTTTGGGGGAGTTTTTGGTTTCAGTATCTTACTAAGAATAGTTGCCATCTCTTTTCTCTCATCAAAATTTTTCCACTGCTCAGTTTTAAAATAACCCTGATTATTTCCAAAATCTTCTCCATATCCACAGAAAGCTTAGCAAACCACTGTCTGGCATCTTTCTGGTCTTCTTGGCCCATGTCCTGCATATACGGGAGCAAAGGTCTATAAAGATGATACACTATCAAACAACAATCCATTAATTCTAAAAGACAGAATTCACATTCTAATATATGGTTCATCTTATAAGGAAATTCCTTTGGAAAAGCATATGAAAATCTAGTTTTCAAAACAGAAGTAGCAGCAGAAATCAATTTTGTATTTGAGACTACTCCAAATTCCTCTACTTTGGATGCCAAAAGCACATAGGTAAGAGCCATTAATACAGGATCCATACTTCTCAGAGAATACCTTACATAGAATCTCTTGAAATAGACCGTAGCAGTGGCAATAACTTGTCTTAATTTAAGATGTTCACCTAATGCTTGGATAACATTTGTAAAAAAATATCTGTAATTTTTTAACTCTTCTACTGAGAGAAACTTTAAATCCTTTTGATGTTCCTTCAGCAGATCTTGTTTATCCAAAATCCACTGCAAATAGTGTGAGCTCTGCCTAAATTTCCCTGCCATGGTACACAGCTTGCCCTGATAAGAAAGCACCAGCCGGCTGAGCAGCCCACAGAGCGACCATAGACCCAGCCCGCCCGGTTACCGTGCTCCTTGATCTGATGGGCTCAGCTCTGCTCCGCAGCAGCGACGGTGAGAGCCCCTTGAGTTGTTTTTTTTTTTCTTTTTTAAGTCAGTTATTGTATTTTTCTTTGTTGGTCATAGTTTTATTGAGATACAATTTACACATTTAATGTGGATAAATACCCAGAAGAGGTTCAATTTCTCCACAATCTGTATTTTTCAGTTATAAAATTTGTTTGGTTTTTATCTATATCTTTTGTTTCTTTGCCTATGCTTAGATTCTCTATTTTTTTCACTTGTTTCAAGTGTGTTCATAATTGAAGCATTTTTATGGTGGATGCTTTGAAATTTTTGTCAGATAGCTTTAACATCTATATCATCTTGATGTTGGCATCTGTTGATTATTTTTCTTCATTCAACTTAAGATTTTCCTCTTTGCTACTATTCCTAGTGATTTTCCATTGCACCCTTCACTTTCTGGTATTATGGTATGAGACACTATGCAGATAGCAAAAAAGGGAGTATTACTTCATTACGACCAGGTTGTGGTCAAAGTCCCAGTTACCCCAGAGCCTCTGTTGATACTCTGGATGGGGGTACCTCATTACTGCTGGGTAGAGATGGGAGTTAAGACTAACCACTAAGCCTCTGCAGACACTGTCCTGGCTAGGAAGGACATTGCTGCTTCCCATGTGGCCTCCACTGACACCCGTGAGTAGGATCTTTGTTACTGCTGGGTGTGGAAGTCCAGGTTCCTTGGCAGAGTGTCTAGGTGTCTGCTGGCATTATAAGGAGATGCAGTCTCATTACTTCAGGGCAGGCATGAAAATCCTGGCTTCCCATACAACTTTCCCTGAAACTACAGTTTTGCCTTTGTTTTGAAGCACAAAACTTGATATAGTTATTGCTTGACAGTGTTTTTCTTTCAGCACTTTTAATATTACTCCATTGCCTTCTGCCCTGCATTGTTTCTGATGACGTTAGCTTTAATTTCATTGTGGTTCATTTTTTCTGTGCTGTTTTTTTTTTTTTTTTTCTTTACAGTTTCCTGGTTTTTCTCTTTCAGCAATTTAACTATGGTGTATTTAAAAGGTGTGGGTCTGCTTGGGTGTTCCCTTCTTAGAGTTTGTTGAGCTTGTTGGATGAGTAGGTTAATGTTTTTCATCCAATTTAGAAAGTTAGTGGACATAATTTTCCAAATATTTTTTCTTCCTTATTCATTCTCTTCTCTTTCTAAGACTCCTGTTGTATGTATATTGGTACATTTGATGTTGCCCTATAGGTCTCTGGTGCTGTCTTCATTTTTCTTCATTCTTCTTTGGTCTATCTTCAAATTCACTGACTCGTTTTTGTACCAGGTCAAGTCCGCTGTTGAGATTCTACAGTGAAATTTTCATTTCAGTTGTTGTACATTTTTCAGCTCCAAAATTTTCATTTGGTACTTTAAAAAATAACTATCTTTCCTCATGGATATTCTTTATTTAATAAATTGTTGCCATCAAACTTACCTTTAATTCTCTAAACATAGTTTCTTTCATTTATAATAGCTGTTTTGAAGTCTTTGTCTACTAAGTGCAAATATCAGTTCAGTTCAGTTTAGTTGCTCAGTCATGTCTGACTCTTTGTGACCCCATGAATCGCAGCATGACAGGCCTCCCTGTCCATCACCAACTCCCGGAGTTCACTCAAACTCACCTCCATCAAGTCGGTGATGCCATCCAGCCATCTCATCTGTCGTCCACTTCTCCTCTTGCCCCCAATCCCTCCCAGCATCAGAGTCTTTTCCAATGAGTCAACTCTTTGCATGAGATGGCCAAAGTATTGAAGTTTCAGCTTCAGCATCAGTCCTTCCAAAGAACACCCAGGACTGGTCTCCTTTAGGATGGATTGGTTGGATCTCTTTGCAATCCAAGGGACTCTCAAGAGTCTTCTCCAACACCACAGTTCAAAAGCATCCGTTCTTCGGCACTCAGCTTTCTTCACAGTCCAACTCTCTCATCCATACATGACCACTGGAGAAACCATAGCCTTGACTAGATGGACATTTGCTGGCAAAGTAATGCCTCTGCTTTTGAATATGCTATCTAGGTTGGTCATAACTTTTCTTTCAAGGAGTAAGCGTCTTTTAATTTCATGGCTGCAGTCACCATCTGCAGTGATTTTGGAGCCCAGAAAAATAAAGTCTGACACTGTTTCCACTGTTTCCCCATCTATTTCCCATGAAGTGATGGGACCAGATGCCATGATCTTCGTTTTCTGAATGTTGAGCTTTAAGTCAACTTTTTCGCTCTCCTCTCTCGCTTTCATCAAGAGGCTTTTTAGTTCCTCTTCACTTTCTGCCATAAGGGTAGTGTCATCTGCAAATCTGAGGTTATTGGTATTTCTCCCGGCAATCTTGATTCCAGCTTGTGCTTCCTCCAGCCCAGTGTTTCTCATGATGTACTCTGCATGTAAGTTAAATATGCAGGGTGACAATATGCAGCCTTGACGTACTCCTTTTCTTATTTGGAACCAGTCTGTTGTTCCATGTCCAATTCTAACTGTTGCTTCCTGACCTGCATACAGATTTCTCAAGAGGCAGGTCAGGTGGTCTGGTATTCCCATCTCTTTCAGAATTTTCCACAGTTTGTTGCGATCCACACAGTCAAAGGCTTTGGCATAGTCAGTAAAGCAGAAGTAGATGTTTTTCTGGAACTCTCTTGCTTTTTCAATGATCCAGCAGATGTTGGCAATTTGATCTCTGGTTCCTATGCCTTTTCTAAAACCAGCTTGAACATCTGAAAGTTCATGGCTAAAGCCTGGCTTGGAGAATTTTGAGCATTACTTTATTAGTGTGTGAGATGAGTGCAATTGTTCGGTAGTTTCCGCATTCTTTGGCATTGCCTTTCTTTGGGATTGGAATGAAAACTGATCTTTTCCAGTCCTGTGGCCACTGCTGAGTTTTCCAAATGTGCTGGCGTATTGAGTGCAGCACTTTCACAGCATCATCTTTTAAAGTTTGAAATAGCTCATCTGGAATTCCATCACCTCCACTAGCTTTGTTCATAATGATGCTTTGGACCTCTTTATAAATAGCATCTATTGAATAATTTTTTTCCTGTATATAAGTCATACTTCTCTGTTTTCTTGCATGTCTCATAATTTTTCTTGTTTTTTGGAGGAGATGTGAAAACAGGATATTTTAGATAATATATTGTAACAACTCTGTATTCTGATCCTCCTATCCTCTACAGAATGATTTTGTTTGTTTTGTGACTTGCTCAGAGTAATTCTGAAAAGTGTTTTCCTCAGTGTCTAGATGCTTTTATTTCTGCTCAGTGTTTATAAATATTGTTTCCATGTACTTAAGTCTAACCTTGTTAGGGTAGTCCCTGGGTCAGCACAGATTATTTGTCAGTCAATGATTGGTCAAAGATTATACTTAGACACCTTGAGGCACTAAGGCAGCAGCTACCTTTAGCTGATGGATCTGTTATGCAACTTGGGAGAACACATTAAAAGTGCATCTATTTTCTAAGTATCTCCTGGCTTTTACTCTCTACAGTTACAGTGTTTTATGTTCAACTTGCTAGAGCTAGCTCCAGTTTCTCTTGAAGATGCATGCCTATTTGCTCGTGTGTACAGTACTTCTAGATCTCTTGATAATTAAAGTTTTTATCAGGGGGTGATGTGTCTGCATCATTCCCTGGATCTTTCTGTTAAATTTATGACAGACATGCTGGTTTATTGCTTGCCCCAATCAGTATTGAGCTAGCTATGATGTTGACCCTTCCTAATTGTAAATCACTAACATCACTGATGTGTTAATTTTCCTCATTCTCCTCCTGCAGCTTAGCTGCTTGTCCTTGGGGACTCTTTGTTCCTAGTGATACTTCTGTGTCTCGGACCTAGAAGGGGCAGGAACAGTTCCAGGTTAAAACACTACAGACTCTCATCATTCTTATTGAGATTCAAGTAGATTTTCTTGAATAAGCACTTTTCAATTCGTTGTATAATTTTGGTCAATGTCCAGAGTCTTTAACTTGTCGTCTTTTGACAATTTTTTTCCACTTTTGTAATTGCTTTTTGGGGAGAGGATTTGCCAAGCTTGTCATTTAGCCATTCTAGAAGTTTCTCCCTTCTTGAAACTTGATTTTTTAAAATTGCATCATTTAAAAAGTATTAGTATGCTTAATGAAAATTTGTGCCAGTATAAATTAACAGTTTTGATAGAAATAACTTATGCATGCTGTGACATAGATTCTTGATCAGTTCCAAAAAACGCTTAATACCATGCAGTGTCTGTATTTTTATATGTGATGATTATGACACATAAGAATGAAGAGATACTGCATTATTCCTGACAATGGGTGATAATAGTTTGAGGTATCAATAAATGAGTAACATTATTTTTCTCCTTATATCATGCCTTTATTTTAGGAACTAGTCTTTTTCATGTGTTACTTCTGTTTGACACTCTTTTCTCACTTCTAGGGGTAAAATGTGTTTCTCCTTTAATATCCCTCATAGCAGGTAAAATATTGCCTCCTTTCCATGGATATCTGCAGTTCAAACACTGAAATGCTAAATCAGATGGTGTTAAAATATATTCATACTTACATAAGGAAAGTAGATACTACTTTAAACTTCCTATACTGATTTCTCTTTTTAAATTTTATTGGAGTATAGTTGATTTACAAAGTTGTGTTAGTTTCAGGTGTACAACAAAGTGAATCAGTTATACATATACATATATCCACTCTTTTTAAGATTCTTTTCTCATATAGGTAATTACAGAGTACTGAGTAGAGTTCCCTGTGCTATAAGTAGGTCCTTCAGTTCAGTCGCTCAGTCGTGTCCGACTCTTTGTGACCCCATGAATCGCAGCACGACAGGCCTCCCTGTCCATCACCAACTCCTGGAGTTCACTCAGATTCACATCCATCGAGTCAGTGATGCCATCCAGCCATCTCATCCTCTGCCGTCCCCTTCTCCTCCTGCCCCCAATCCTTCCCAGCATCAGTCTTTTCCAGTGAGTCAACTCTTCGCATGAGGTGGCCAAAGTACTGGAGTTTCAGCTTTAGCATCATTCCTTCCAAAGAATCTATTTTATATTATATATTGTACTACTTATTTCTTAAGCGGTTACCTTAGATTAGGTAATAGGAAGAGTTTTGTGGTTTTATTTTTCTATAACCAACTGGAAGAAGAATTAGTGTCATATTCTAATATGTTCTGAAAATTTAAAGGCTTTAATTTAAAATTGTGGTTTCCAAGATGATTTCATCTAAAATGATTCTCCTAGTATCATAAAGTAAAAGCAAGTTCTAAAGAAGGTGAATGTTATTATTTTTTTAATTTCCCTGCACCATGAAGCTTGTGAGAGCTTAGTTCTCTGACCAGGGATTGAACCTGCTCTTGGTAGTGAGAGCATGGAGTCCTAACCACTGGACCACCAGGGAATTCCCAGTGAATGAATGTTATTCTTGTTATTATAGGTATCTGGTTGAGATTTTTTCTTATCCATCTTAAGAATATTTTTAATTCAGGAAGACTAATTTTAGAATCTTGTCTTTTTCCCTTTAAATATTCTGTAATATTTATTCAACAAGTTTTAAGTTCTGCAAATGCCTTGGTAGACATAAATTGTAGATGATAATATCAACATCTCAGTTTATGGCCTTACAAATGAATTGTAATTTGTTTCTCTTTTTGTTACTTTGTCATCTGCAATGCTTATACACAAATACTTCTTTGTGTTATTTTTATTTCTGTTTTTGTTAGTTGTGTTTGAAACTAAGCACTATGAGAAAATTAGCAATCCATCAAAAATTGCTTTAAAAAACCCACCAGTAAACTCATTTGAAAATCTGACTTTGTCAAATGATTTTTTAAAAAATAGTTTTTGTACAAACATAAAGCAGCAGTCATTTGACTTCATAAAGTGAAATATTTCAGATTATTGCTGAACAATGTTTGTTTGTGGATAATATAAAAAGGGTTATTTAGAATCCTGGACATGTAGTTTGTCAACAAAACTTCAATTAACTATCCAGTTAAGAAGGAAAAAAAGGAAATTTTATTTGAGCTAAACTGAGGGTTATAACCAGGGGAACAGATTCTCTGAAAGCTGTTAGAAGTCAAAGGCACAGTCATACACATTTTTGAGACAAAAGATTGTACATCAAAATGACATACTGATATTTTACATAAAGTTCACCAAGGATATATAGTCCAAGTGAGCACACATAAAGTGAGCAGCAAGTCAACATGACCCCCTACAGAGCTGGGAAAGAATGGTATTCTTCTAAGAAGTTACACTGTTGGTGTCAGAAGAAAGAAACAAACATTGATCTTTATGGCTGAGCAGGCACTCCCGTCTTTGAGGATCTCTGGTTAATGTGCAGACTGCACATTAGGGAGGGAGAGGAGAGGTCCAAACAAAGAATTCGTGTTTAATTTTTTTTTCTTGTTCTGCCTTAAAATATAAATTTTACCTCATTTCAATGACCATAGGTTTAATACATAGTGGAAATACATGTTCCTGATCTTTTATTATTATCTAGTCTGCTGAATTCCTGCTAATCAAAATTATAAATGTGTTCTAATGGAAAATAGGCATAATTTAGTCGTATACTAGACCATTCAGATGTGACTTAAATCAAATCCCGCATGATTATACAATGGAGGTGACAAATAGATTCAATGGATTAGATCTGGTAGACAGAGTGCCTGAAGAACTATGGATGGAGGTTCATAACATTTTACAGGAGGTGGTGACCAAAACCATCCCCCCAAAAAAGAAATGCAAGGCAAACTGGTTGTCTGAGAGACTTTACAAATAGCTGAGGAAAGAAGAGAAGTGAAAGGCAAGGGAGAAAGGGAAAGACATACCCAACTGAATGCAGAGTTCCAGAGAAGAGAAAAGAGAGAGAAGAAGGTCTTCTTCCATGAACAATTCAAAGAAGTAGAGGAAAAGAACAGAACAGGAAAGACTAGAGATCTCTTCAAGAAAACTGGAGATATCAAGGGAACATTTCATGTAAAGGACAGAAACGGTAAGGACCTAACAGAAGCAGAAGAGATTGAGATGAGGTGGCAAGAACACATAGAAGAACTATACAAAAAGGTCTTAATGACCTGGATAACCACAATGGTGTGATTACTAACCTAGAGCCAGACATCTGGAGTGTGAAGTCAAGCAGGTCTTAGAAAGCATTACTACAAACAAAGCTAGTGGAGATGATGGAATTCTAGCTGAGCTATTTAAAATCCTAAGAGATGATGCTGTTTAAAGTGCTACTCTCAATATTTCAGCAAATTTAGAAAACTCAGCAGTGGCCACAGGACTGGAAAAGGTCAATTTTCATTCCAATCCCAAAGAAAGGCAGTGCCAAGGAATGTGCAGACTACAGGACAGTTGCGCTCATTTTGCATGCTAGTAAGGCTGTGCTCAAAATTCTTCCAGATAGGCTTCAACAGTACATGAACCAAGAACTTCCAGATGTGCAAGCTGGATTTAGAAAAGGCAGAGGAACCAGAGATCAAATTGCCTACATTCATTGGATCACAGAGAAAGTAAGGGAATTCCAATAAAACATCTACTTCTGCTTCATTGACTATGCTAAAGCCTTTGACTGTATGGATCACAACAAACTGTGGAAAATTCTTAAAGAGATGGGAACACCAGACCACCTTACGTGTCTCATAAGAAACCTGTATGTGGGTCCAGAAGCAACAGTCAGGACCTTACATGGAACAACTCACTGGTTCAAAATTGGGCAAGGAGTACAAGGCTGTATATTGTCACCCTGCTTTTTTAACTTGTGTGCAGAGTACATCATGTGAAATGCAGGCTGGATGACTCACAAGCTGGAATCAAGATTTCCAGGAGAAATATCAACAACTTGTGGCTTAGATGGTAAAGAATCTGCCAGCAATGCAGGGGACCCAGGTTCAATCCCTGAGTCAGGAAGATCCCCTGGAGAAGAGAAAGGCAACCCACTCTAGTATTCTTGCCTGGAGAAGTCAATGGACAGAGGAGCCTGGTGAACTACAGTCCATGGGGTCGCAAAGACCTCGGACATGGCTGGGTGACTAGCACTTTCACTTTCACTTTTAGATACGCAGACAATATCAGTTTAGTTGCAAAAAGTGAAGAGGAACTAAAGAGCCTCCTGATGAGGGTGAAAGAGGAGAGTGAAAAAGCTGGCTTAAAACTCAACATTCTAAAAACTAAGATCATGGCATCTAGTCTCATCACTTCAAGGCAAATAGAAGGGGAAAAAGTGGAAACAGTGACAGACTTTATTTTCTTGGTCTCTGAAATCACTGTGGATGGTAACTGCAGCCATGAAATTAAAAGATGCCTGCTCCTTGGAAGAAAAGCTATGACAAACCTAAACAGCATATTAAAAAGCAAAGACATCACTTTGCCGGCAAAGGTCCATATAGTCAAAGCTATGGTTTTTCCAGTAGTCATGTACAGATGTGAGTTGGACCATAAAGAAGGCTGAGCACTGAAGAATTGATGCTTTCGAACTGTGGTGCTGGAGAAGACTCTTGAGAGTCCCTTGGACAGCAAGGAGATCAAACCAGTCAATCCTAAAGGAAATCAACCCTGAATATTCGTTGGAAGGACTGTTGCTGAAGCTGAAGCTCCAAAACTTTGGCCATCTGATGGGAAGAGCCGACTCACTGGAAAAGTCCCTGATGCTAGGAAAGATTGAAGGCAAAAGCAGAAGGGGGTGGCAGAAGATGAGATGGTTAAATAGCATCACTGACTCAATGGACATGAATCTTGGCACATATCACTGGTTGTGCTTCAAAGAAACTCTTAAAAAAGGGAGCCTGTCATCAGGCTTATTCTCTTCACATTTTTCTCTTTGTCTTTTCCCATTTTTCTTGTCAGAAGAGTAGGTACAATGCCTAGGGCTGGAGGAGCCATTTATAGCCATAAGGATTATCTCCATTTGCTCAGGCAGTGTAACAAAATACCATTAACTGAGTGGCTTACAAAAACCAGATATTTATTTCTCACAGTTTTGGAAGCTACAAGTCTGAGATCAGGATGCCAGTACATTGGGTTTTAGTGAGGGCCCTCTTCTGGGTTGCATACTGTTAACCTCTAGCTGTATCCCCACATGGCTGAGAGTAAAGCAGAAGAAGCAAACTCTCTTGTGATATTTATAAGGCCACTAATCCTATTCATGAGTGCTCCACCCTGTGACTTCATCTAATCCCAATTACTTCCCAAAGGCCCCACTTCCAAATACCATCACATTGGGAGGTAGAGTTTCAATATATGACTTTGGGAGGACATAAACATTAGGTCCATAACAAGGGTTAAAACTATAGGCCAAAGATGGAGTTACAAAAAACACATTATCTTGGCTCCACAATGCTATCTTTGAGTGGCTACATCAATCCCAGACTGCCTATTTCTGGACTTTTTCTGACATGATATAAATAAACTTGCTTTTGGTTTAGATCATCATTTCCTGTGTAGGACTGTGTTTATCACAGCTGAATGAAAGCCCAGAGCAGGATTTTTTAAATAAAAATTATGCATACTTGATAGAAAATGTATATTATATAATTTTAGTACAAATTTTCATAAATATGTCTGTTTGTGCTTGTTAAATGTGTTTTCAAGTATAATGTGTACCACTGAATTTTTATTTCAACCTGTCACTTACTGCTAGACATATGTTGAAATCTCTTTTGATTATGGATTGTTAAATTCCCCTTGTAATCTTGGCATGTTTTTCTTGTTCCCTGAGGCAGTTTTACTGAGTACAAAAAAATTTAGACATTTAATTTCTTTCTGGTTAATTGTTCCTTTCATGCTTATGTAGCAAATCTTTTTGAACTAACAATGAATTTTCATTCATTCATCTCCCCCTCATGGTGCTTACATTATAGTTGGCAGGGTTAGGGTGGGGTGGGAGAAGGTGGATGATAAATCAGTAAGTGCAGGGAAAGAGCATGAAGAAGGAGATAAAGAGTGGGGAGGCTGAGGTTTATATTCTGTAGAGGATGGGCAAGAAAAACCTCCCAGGTAAGGGGTTTGAAGAGATCAAAGTGAATTGAGAGAGAAACGTTTCTGAAGCTGCATGTGGGGTGTTACAGCAATTGCAAAGAGGACAGTGAGCCTGAAGTTGAGCAAATAAAGGCAAGGGTGGAAAGAGGTAAAATCAGAGATGTAGCACGTCCTGATTATATAAGTCCTCATAAGCCACTATAAGAACTCTGCCTTTTACTTTCAATGAGGTGGGGATCCATTAGAGGGTTCTGAGCAGAGATATCGATAATATCACTTATGTTTTAAAAGGACCATTATGGCTATTATGGTTAGAATTGACTGTAGAGAGATGAGGGCAGAAGCAGCAAGACCCGTTGGGAGGCTGTTATGAAATTCAGGTGAGAAATAATAGTGATTTGCACTAGGGTGACAGCAGTTGTTAGATTCTGGATATATTTTCAAGATAGAACTCTTGACAATATTTTCTAACGGGTTGGATGTAGTATGTGAGAGAAAAAGTAAGTAAAAAATGACACAATTAGAGGCTAAGTACTTCTGACATGAGCAAATCAGAATATCAAAGTTTCTAGTTCCTTAGTGGGAAAGGCTGTGGAAATATCAGGCATGGATGGCAGCAGTAACGAGAAAGGAGTTTGGTTGTTAACATGTTAAATCAAACATGCCTATATGGCATCTAAAGTGGAGAATGTCTGTGTACAGTTTTCCATGAGTCTGGATGTAGAGATAAAGCTATAGGTATAAATTTGAGGGTCTTGAGCCTATAAATGGTACTTAAAGGCATGAGACTAGCTGTTAATCACCTAGAGAATGAGTATAGATAGGAAAGAAAAGAGGTCTGGGGACTAAGCCCTGGGGTACTGCAACTTTTACAGCTTGAGGAGTAGCATGCAAAGGAGATTGAGAGTGGAGAAATAAGAAAATCATATCTAGGAAAGCAGTGATAATATGTTTCAATAAGAGAAGAATCAACTTTAACAAACGATGCTAGGTCAGGTAAGATGAGGAATTAGCATTGGATTGAACATTGTGAAGGTCATTGGTGACTTTGTCAAAGGCAGATTCAGTAGTGATAGGGACAAAATCTTGATTGGAGTGGGTTAGAAAGTGGAAGTACAGAAATTGGAGACAGTCAGGAAAGAGAGCATTTCTTTTTGCCCTTAATGTCTATTTTGTCTAGTATCCATATAGCCATATCAACTTTTTTGTTATTATTTATGTGGCATATCTCCCTTCTTTTCTATTGTGGTAAAATATACATAATATAAAACCTGCCATTTTAGCCATACTTACTTTTCCCATTCTTCTAACTTTCTTTTTTTTAATATACATTTATTTATTTTAATTGGAGGTTAATTACTTTACAATATTGTATTGGTTTTGCCATACATCAACATGAATCCGCCACAGGTATACACGTGTTCCCCATCCTGAACCCCCCTTCCTCCTCCGGGAATTTATGTTTTTATTGTGCCCTTTGTAAACAGGTGAAAAATCATGCTTGGATTTAAAATGTTCTAGTCTTTTGTACTATTTTGATATAGATAAAATATTCACAGATATTTACGTGGTTACGGATGTTTAAAAGCTCAAACAACAACAATAACAACAAAAAGCTCAAACAGCCCTTAGAAGAAGAGACATAAATAACTTACAAGTCAGAATACGGAAAATAGAATGATAGAAAATTGGGAACAAAAAACTTTGTTCTTAAAAAAAGGGCTAGAAAGCAAGAAAAAGAAATAAAAATAGAAAAAGTAGGACAAATAGAAAGCATGCAATAAGATAGTAGAAATAAATCCCATAATGTTAATAATCATAATAAATGTAATAAATAAATTCACCAGCTAAAATATTAAACATTGTCACTGGAATAAAAAAATGCAAGTTACCATCTGTTTGTAAAGACATCTAAAACATAAGGACAGAAAAGGTGGAAAGTCGAAGGGGTGAGGTTATATTAATATCAGACAATATAGAGTTTAAGGCCAAAAATACTAAAAATAAAGAGAATAACTGCGTAGTGATAAAGAGTTCAGTTCACTAAGAAGTTTTAATTCTAAAATCATACGAATTAATATGTAATATCTCGTGTTTGCCAAGGGGAAGGGGGGTGGGATAGGATAGTATTGAGAGTTTGGGATTAGCAGATACAAACAATTATATATGGGATGGATAAACAACAAGGTCCTACTGTATAGCACAGGGAACTATATTCAATATCCTGTGATAAACCATAATGGAAGAGAATATGAAAAAGAATATTTAAGATTATGAATATATACATAGAACTGAGTCACTTTGTTGGACAGCAGAAATTAATACAGTGTAAATCAACTATACTTCAATAAAAATTTTTAAAAATGAAAAAAATAGTCTTAAAACATACAAGGCAAAAGTTGACAGTACTACTAGGGAAAAAGAAAAGAAATCTACTGTACATCACACATTGCTGCTCTCAGCTATCACTTGTACTTGGCTAGGATGTTGGGGGACAGCTTAGACTAGCTGTCTCTACTGAGCACCTTCACGTAGCATCCCAGCATGTAGAGACATTTGGTTCTACCGTAGAATTTATGTGAATTCAGGCATGTTAACCTAAGCTCTCTAAGCTATAGTTTTCTCATCAGTAAAACAATAATAAAAATATCTATCCCTTGGGGATATAGTGGGGAATAAACTATACGGTGCATATGTTGGAAAGTGTTTTCTGCCCATCACTTTCCTAGCTGGTTTTGCCTGGATGAAATGCCGAGATTCAGCAGAATCTCCCTTCCAAAGTCCCTTCTTGGTGCTCAGCAGGTATCCAGTGGATTTCCTTCTATAAGAGACTTATGAGTGTCCTGGGCCATGGAAAACAGGGTTGTCACAAGAAGTTTTCATAATATGTGCAACAGGGATGACATATTTATCATAGCAGAATGTGGACACTATGTTCACTTGCGGCCAGTTAGAGTGAATTGCTCTAAATGTCTTCTTTCTTCCTAGTTGCAATTCCAACAGCTATGCCCCATAAGCCCTGGGAAAGATTGAACATGATTATGCCCTAACTGAGACCTGGAATGCTCATGGCTAGGTCGTCTGCCCCTTTGCCATTTCCTAAGTTTTTCTAGTCTCATCAGCTGAACAAGAAACTGGACCTAGGATCTCTCTCTGTCCAACCTACCCAAAATATATCAGAGAAAAGCCCTGCTTTGTGGGATCCAGAAATACCTTCACTTTGGCACCTTGCTGTGGGGACTTGCTCTGGAAAGCTCTCACTGTGTTATCCTGACGTTGGTAAAAAAAAATTTTTTTTAACCTGTCAAAACTTGCTTATTTTTTGTTTATCTTTCTAGCTCCCCTCTATTAGCTACAAGGACAACGACCAGCTTCACAATCACACTCTTTTCCAAGTTGCACTTTTCTTTCCCTTTCAGTGACTTTGGGCTTCCTGTTTTCCCTCCTTGACCGTCTATAACACAAGAAAGAAGTTAATGGTGGAGTTATAATACATCCAGTAAATCTTAGATTCATTTGCAATAGGGACAAATAGGAAACAGTCCAAATATCCATCAACTGGTGTATGGATAAACAAACTGTGATACATCCATACAATGGCATATTACTCAGCAGTAAAAAGAAACAAAAGTGTTATGTTGAGTGAAAGAAGCCAGGCACAAAAGATGGTGCTGTGTGACCCCATATATCTGGACTCCATATGACTCTATGATTCCATATGCTTGTAGATCTTGTCCCATGATCTCCCTCTCCATTGGATTCCCAGCAGATCTATCCCAAGAGTCAGTATTCAGTGGATTTTACATAGACATGCATACAAATAACTGTCTTGCTGGTACAAACAGATCTAAAATAAATATTCCCATAGTATTTCTGATTGTTTTCTTTACTGGGATATAATTTACGTGCAATAAAATGCTGCTATCTTAGGGTATATAGGGTGTTGAGTTTTCACAATATATAGACTCATGTAACCTCAACCCCTACCAAGGTACTTCTATCACTCCAGAAAGTTTCATCATGATCTCTTCCCAGTCAATCCTCTGCACCCAGTAGTAACCATTATTCTGCCTTCTATCACAACAGATGAGTTTTGTTTTTCTAAAACTTCAAGTAAATGAAATCATACAGAATGTACTCTTTTCTTTATGGCTTTTTTTGTGCAGCATATTGCTTTTGAGGTTCCTCCATGCTGTTGCTTTCCAGGTAGCAATAGTGGTAAAGAACCCATCTGCCAATGCAGGAGATCCAAGAGACATGGATTTGATCCCTGGGTCAAGAAGATCCCGTGGAGGAGGGCACGACAAACCACTCCAGTATTCTTGCCTGGAGAATCCCATGGGCAGAGGAGCCTGGTGGCCTACAGTCCATAGAGTTGCAAAGAGTTGGACATGAAGTGACTTAGCACACACACACCACGCTGTTGCAAATATCAGTTTTTTGTTCATTATTGCTGAATAGTATTTCGTTGTATGGATGTATCAGAGGTTGCTAACCTATTGTTGAATAGTTTGGAGCTATTACACGTAATGTTACTACGCACATCCTCGAAGGGCATTGAGTTGGTTTCTGAAATGAAAGCCATAATATCCTTCAGGAATGGTCAGTGTTTGGCTATGCCATAAGTCAGTGTTAGAAACTATGTGAGTCATTAATTGGCCGTCTGGGAAGATGGATAATTGGAAACCTGCATTGCACGTGGCACTGGTGTGCTTGCGTTGGATATTAATCAAGATTGCCATGGTCACCACTATGAATTAATAATAGGAGCCTGGCCATGCTAGGGATTAGGGGGCTTTGAAGTGTCCTCTGGCAGTCCCTGTAGTCCAGCCATGGGTGGCTTCTGGTGGTCAGTTGATGACTGGCAGCCAGAGGAATCAGAAGCAGAGTCCTGGGGACCTGAGGTGACCAGAGACCAACTATTTTGAGTTGGTCAGTCATTGGGGGACTTGGTGCACACCTGGTTTCCAGTGTTTAAGAAAGGAGTAGGGAGGGTGAGTCTGAGTTTTTACCTCTGTCAGAAGAGGGAGGGCTTGGCAGGTTGCTGTGGATGTGTACTGAAATATGCAGAAGCCCAGTTTATGCCCACAGATGTTGTCTTCCTCCAGCCTGAGAAATTTGAAGATGATGGAAATAGGGATATTGTTTATTGGGAGCTGATCCACTATAGGGTTCAGAATTACAGAATGACATTGGAGTCAGCTGACTTGGCTTAAGTATTTCTTGGTCCTTCTACTTGCTAGCAGTGTGACCTTGGAGTAACTGACTTAGCCTCACTGTGCTTCAATAGCTTCTGCTGTCAAATGGTCCTAACAATAGTCATTGTCATGTAGCTGACTAGGTTACAGTGAAAATTAAATGAGGTACCTGATATTGATCACCAGGGCCTCAGGGCAGGGCAAATGTGTCATAGTAGGCGCACATTCCAGACTCACTGCCCCTGAGACAGTTCACCACGCCCCTGCTGAGGGTGAGTACCACGTGGCTGGTTTCCCCACATCCAGAGCCCTGAATATTTCAGTGGAAAATGTGATGCAGCCGGTGGAGGAAAGGTGGGATGGAAGGGTCAGCCCCATATCCTGGGGGAGAGGGATGCAGCTCCCTGTAGGGTGTCTGCAGGAGAGGTCTGGGTTGGGGTGACTATTGGCCCCAGCCATGGAGACACTATGCTTGATGCCCAGCATAGACCCTCCACTCCCTACTGGCCCTGTGCTTGTGCTCAGCTGATCCCCACTAGAGCCTGCTTTCCCCCCAGCACAATATTGTTAATTAATCTATAGACCTAATTCAGATTTCACCATTTTTCCCACTAATGTTCTTTTTTTTTAAGATCTTCTACAACCTTTAACAGTTTGTCTGTCTTTGTCTTTAATGACCTTGATGCTTTTGAAAAGTAAAGTTCAGGTATTTTGTAGAATGTCTTTCAATTTACATTTGTCTGATATTTTTTCATGATTACATTGAGGTTTTACATTTTAGGAAGAATGCCATAGGAATGTCCTTCTCATTAGGAGGTATGTGATGTCGATGTTAACCTTGATCATTTGGTTAAGGTAACATCTGTTGGTTTCTCCATTGTAAAGATTCTATTTTTCATATTGTGCTTAATAAACACCTTGAAGGAGATACTTAGAGACTATGTAAATATTCTGTTTATAGTCAATCTTTTGCCTACTAATTTTAGCATCCATAAGTGGATCTTGCCTATAATTATTACTATGGTGCTAGAGCTAAGTTGCTAAGTTGTCTGACTCCATGTGATCCTATGGGCTGCAGCTTGCCAGGCTCCTTTGTCCATGGGATTCTCCAGGCAAGAATACTGGAGTGGGTTGCTATTTCCTCCTCCAGGGTATCTTCCCATTTCAGGGATCAAACCCATGTCTCTTATGTCTTCTGCACTGGCAGGTGGGTTCTTTACCACTAGTGCCACCTAGGAAGCCCATTACTATGGTGTTTGCCCAACAGTGGTTTCATATTTCACTCATTCCTTCTACATTTATTAATTGAGATTATTGTATTAATATAAGAATATTATATTAATAATATAATGTAATTATTATATTGTATTATTTACTTTTTTATTTATATCAGTATGGACACATGGATATTTATTTTATTCTCTTGGTTATCCTCCAGTATAGTAGTCCTTCCTTATCTGCAGTTCAGTTGTCCACATTTCAGTTACTCATGGTAAAATGTGGTCCCAAAATATTGAATGGAACATTCCAGAAATAAACTCTTTATAAGTGTTAAATTGTGTGCCATTCTGAGTAGCGTGATTAAATCTCCCACCATCCCGCTTGGTTCTGCCTGGAGCTGTGAATCATCCCTTCATTCCATGTATCCACTCATTTGTTGCAATATCACAGTGATTGTGTTCAAGTAACCATTATTTTACTTAGTAATGGCTGCAAAATGCAACAGTAGTAATGCTAACAGTTTGGCTATTCTCTTACTGTGCCTAATTTATAAATTAAACTATATCATATGTATGTATGTATGTATAGGGAAAAATAGTATGTATAACGTCCCATACTATCTGTGGTTTCAGGCATCCGCTGGGGATCTTGGGACATAATCCCTATTGACAAGGCAGGGACTACTGAAGTAGCATCACTTATTGTGTTGCTCAAATTGCTTTAGCTGTGCCCATTGGGAGCTCCTTCAGGTTGGCTCCTGTGTCCTTTTTTATTGTTTAAATAAACTTTAAAAACCTATGATAGCTTTAGATTTTTTTTAAAAAAGTTTTAAAGATAGTACAGAGAGTTCCCATATACTCTTCATCCAGCTTTCCCTATTGTTAACATCCTGCATTGCTGTGGTATGTTTGTCACAACTAAGCAACCACCACTGGTACATTACTAATAATATTAACTAAACTACACACTGTATTTGCACTTCCCAGCTTTAATGTCCTTTTTCTGCTCCAGTATCTCATCCAGGACACCACAGTACATTTATTCATCATGTCCTTTTGACTTCTCCTAGACTGACAGTTCCTCAAGCTTTCCTTGTTTGTGATAACCTTGACAGTTTTGAGGAGTAATGGTCAGGTGGACTGAGCATTCTTCAGTTGGTTTTATTTGACATTTTCTTCATGACCAGACTAGGGTTTGCAGTTTTAGGAGAAATACCACAGAAGTGAAGTACCATTCTCATCACTTCCTATCAGTGGTACATGCTATCAATGTGACTTATCACCAATAATGTTAATCTTGATCAGTTCCCTAGTATATATTTGCCAGATTTCTCCACTGTAAAATTTCTCCCCAGCCCCTTTCTATACTCTATTCTTAGGAGAAAGCAAGTTGCTAAGTACATGCAACCTCCAAACCCCACGGATGAAGAGAAGATTTTTAACCACCACCTCTTGGAAGGGAGAGTATCTACACATATTATCTGAAATTCTCCAAATAATTTGTCTCATCTTTCCCATTTACTAATTTATTTAATCATGAATTCATATCAGTATGGACTTATGGATATTTATATTTATTTTATGGGTTATAATCCAATACTATAATTGTTTATTTTGTTGCTCAAATTTTCAGTTTTTGTCATTAGGAGCTTCTCTGAGTTGGCTCCTGTATCTTTTTGACATGCCCCGAAGTATTTTTTAAATTTTATTTTTAATTGAAAGATAATTGCTTTGCAATGTTGTATTAGTTTCTGCCATACAACATCATGAATCAACCATAAGTATACACATGTTCCTTCCCTCTTGAACCTCCCTCCCACCTCCTACTCCATCCCACCACTCTAGGCTGTCTCAGAGCACTGGGTTGAGCTCCCTGTGTTATACAGTAAATTTCCACTAGCTATCTATTTTTCATATGGTGATGTATGTACTCTCTCAATTCATCCCACCCTCTCCTTTCCCCTGCTGTGCCCACAAGTCACCCTGTGTCTTTTGAGTATTTTTAAAAACTATTTAATATTTTTTGCTGCACTGGTCTTCTTTGGTGCATGCTGGCTTTCTCTAGCTGTGGCAAGTGGTGGCTACGCTGTAGTTGTGGTGCGTGGGCTTCTCCTTTCAGTAGCTTATCTTGCTGCAGAACATAGGGTCTAGGGCACACAGGCTCAGTAGTTGCAGCTCGTGGGCTCTGGAGTGCAGGCTCAGTAGTTGTGGTGCATGGGCTTAGTTGCTCCACGGCATATGGGATCTTCCTAGATCAGGGATCAAACCCTTGTCCTCTGCATTGAGTATGTTCTTACTTTTTGGCACCACAAAATGTTTCAGGTTCATCTTGCAGTTCCCCTCCTCCAATCCTGGACTCAACCACTTCTCCAAAAAGCCCTAATTCCTGTTATTGGAGAATGGTATTGAGAAACCAGTTCTGGGCACTAAGTCTGTTTACTGAGAATCTTGTTTTCCTGTTTCCAATGTTACCTAATGTATTCTTAGAGTACAATTAAGAGAAACCACGCAGTAGATTGTAGAGAGCATATTTAATATAAGCTGGACTGTGAAGAAGGCTGAGCACTGAAGAACTGATGCTTTTGAACTGTGGTGTTGGGGAAGACTCTTGAGAGTCCCTTGGACTGCAAGGAGATCAAACTAGTCCATTCTGAAGGAGATCAACCCTGAGATTTCTTTCGAAGGAATGATGTTAAAGCTGAAGCTCCAGTACTTTGGCCACCTCATGCGAAGAGTTTACACATTGGAAAAGACTCTGATGCTGGGAGGGATTAGGGGCAGGAGGAGAAGGGGATGACCGAGGATGAGATGGCTGGATGGCATCATGGACTCGATGGACGTGAGTCTGAGTGAACTCCGGGAGATGGTGATGGACAGGGAGGCCTGGCATGCTGCGATTCATGGGGTCACAAAGAGTCGGACACAACTGAGCAACTGAACTGAACTGAACTAACTATAATGGAGCAACCCCACGTTCAAGGAGTGGTGGCTGCGAGGGCGCAGGAAGGCCCAGAGGAGCTACTCCACATTCAAGGTCAGGAGGGGCAGCAGTGAGGAGATACCCCTCGTCCAAGGTAAGGAGCAGCGGCTGCGCTTTGCTGGAGCAGCTGTGAAGAGATACCCCACACCCAGGGTAAGAGAAACTCAAGTAAGACAGTAGGTGTTGCAAGAGGGCATCAGATGGCAGACAAACTGAAGCCATAATCACAGAAAACTAGTCAATCTAATCACACTAGGACCACACCCTTGTCTAACTCAATGAAACTAAGCCATGCCCTGTGGGGCCACCCAAGATGGGCAGGTCATGGTGGAGAGGTCTGACAGAATGTAGTCCACTGGAGAAAGGAATGGCAAACCACTTCAGTATTCTTGCCTTGAGAACCCCATGAGCAGTATGAAAAGGCAAAATGATAGGATACTGAAAGAGGAACTCCCCGAGTTCGGTAGGTGCCCAATATGCTACTGGAGATCAGTGGAGAAATAACTCCAGAAAGAATGAAGGGATGGAGCCAAAGCAGAGACAATACCCAGCTCTGGATGTGACTGGTGATCGAAGCAAGGTTCAATGCTGTAAAGAGCAATATTGCACAGGAACCTGGAATGTCAGGTCCATGAATCAAGGCAAATTGGAAGTGGTCAAATAGGAGATGGCAAGAGTGAACGTCAACATTCTAGGAATCAGCAAGCTAAAATGGACTGGAATGGGTGAATTTAACTCAGATGACCACTATATCTACTACTGTGGGCAGGAATCCCTTAGAAGAAATGGAGTAGCCATCATGGTCAACAAGAGTCCAAAATGCAGTACTTGGATGCAATCTCAAAAACGACAGAATGATCTCTGTTCGTCTCCAAGGAAAACCATTCAATATCACAGTTATCCAAGTCTATGCCCCAACCAGTAACACTGAAGAAGCTGAAGTTGAACAGTTCTATGAAGACCTACAAGACGTTTTACAACTAACACCCGAAAAAGATGTCCTTTTCATTATAGGGGACTGGAATGCCAAAGTAGGAAGTCAAGAAACACCTGGAGTAACAGGGAAATTTGGCCTTGGAATATGGAATGAAGCAGGGCAAAGGCTAATAGAGTTTTGCCAAGAGAATGCACTGGTCATAGCAAACACCCTCTTCCAACAATACAAGAGAAGACTCTAGACATGGACATCATCAGATGGTCAACACTGAAATCAGATTGACTATATTCTTTGCAGCCAAAGATGGAGAAGCTCTATACAGTCAGCAAAAACAAGACCGGGAACTGACTGTGGCTCAGATCATGAACTCCTTATTGCCAAATTCAGACTTAAATTGAAAAAAGTAGGGAAAACCACTAGACCATTCAGGTATGACCTAAATCAAATCCCTTATGGTTATACAGTGGAAGTGAGAAATAGATTTAAGGGCCTAGATCTGATTGATAGAGTGCCTGATGAAGTATGGAATGAGGTTCGTGACATTGTACAGGAGACAGGGAGCAAGACCATCTGCATGGAAAAGAAATGCAAAAAAGCAAAATGGCTGTCTGAGGAGGCCTTACAAATAGCTGTGAAAAGAAGAGAAGCAAAAAGCAAAGGAGAAAAGGAAAGATATAAGCATCTGAATGCAGAGTTCCAAAGAATAGCAAAGAGAGATAAGAAAGCCTTCTCCAGCGATCAATGCAAAAAAATAGAGGAAAACAACAGAATGGGAAAGACTAGAGATCTCTTCAAGACAATTAGAGATACCAAGGGAACATTTCATGCAAAGATGGGCTCAATAAAGGACAGAAATGATATAGACCTAACAGAAGCAGAAGATATTAAGAAGAGGTGGCAAGAGTACACAGAACTGTACAAAAAAGACCTTCACTACCCAGATAATCACAATGGTGTGATCACTCACCTAGAGCCAGACATCCTGGAATGTGAAGTCAAGTGGGCCTTAGAAATCATCACTACAAACAAAGCTAGTGGAGGTGATGGAATTCCAGTTGAGCTATTTCAAACTTTAAAAGATGATGCTGTGAAAGTGCTGCACTCAATATGCCAGCAAATATGGAAAACTCAGCAGTGGCCACAGGAATGGAAGAGGTCAGTTTTCCTTCCAATCCCAAAGAAAAGCAATGCCAAAGCATGCTCAAACTACCGCACAATTGTGCTAATCTCACATGCTAGTAAAGTAATGCTCAAAATTCTCCAAGCCAGGCTTCAGCAATACGTGAACTGAGAACGTCCACATGTTCAAGCTGGGTTTAGAGAAGGCAGAGAAACCAGAGATCAAATTGCCAACATCCGCTGGATCATTGAAAAAGCAAGAGAGTTCCAGAAAAACATCTACTTCTGCTTTATTGACTATGCCAAAGCCTTTGACTGTGTGGATCACAACAAACTATGGAAAATTCTGAAAGAGATGGGAAATCCAGATCACCTGACTTACCTCTTGAGAAATCTGTATGCAGGTCAGGAAGCAACAGTTAGAATTGGACATGGAACAACAGACTGGTTCCAAATAGGAAAAGGAGTATGTCAAGGCTGTATATTGTCACCCTGATTATTTAACTTATATGCAGAGTACATCATGAGAAATGCTGGGCTGGAAGAAGCACAAGCTGGAATCAAGATTGCTGGGAGAAATATCAATAACCTCAGATATGCAGATGACACCACCCTTATGGCAGAAAGTGAAGAGGAACTAAAAATCCTCTTGATGAAAGTGAAAGAGGAGAGTGAAAAAGTTGGCTTAAAGCTTAACATTCAGAAAACGAAGATAATGGCATCTGGTGCCATCACTTCATGGGAAATAGATGGGGAAACAGTGGAAGTCAGACTTTATTTTGCGGGGCTCTAAAATCACTGCAGATGGTGATTGCAGCCATGAAATTAAAAGACACTTAGTCTTTGGAAGAAAAGTTATGACCAACCTAGACAGCATATTCAAAAACAGAGGCATTACTTTGCCAACAAAGGTCCGTCTAGTCAAGGCTATGGTTTTTCCTGTGGTCATGTATGGATGTGAGAGTTGGACTGTGAAGAAAGCCGAGTGCCGAGGAATTGATGCTTTTGACTGTGGTGTTGGAGAAGACTCTTGAGAGTCCCTCGGACTGCAAGGAGATCCAACCAGTCCATCTTAAAGGAGATCAGTCCTGGGTGTTCTATGAATGGACTGATGCTAAAGCTCAAAGTACTCCAGTACTTTGGCCACCTCAGGCGAAGAGTTGACTCATTGGAAAAGACTCTGATCCTGGGAGGGATTGGGGGCAGGAGGAAAAGGGGACGACAGAGGATGAGATGGCTGGATGGCATCACCGACTTGATGGACGTGAGTTTGAGTGAACTTCGGGAGTTGGTGATGGACAGGGAGGCCTGACGTGCTGCAATTCATGGGGTCGCAAAGAGTTGGACACGACTAAGTGGCTGAACTGAACTGAACTATAACGGGGAATTGGAGTAATGGGAGATTGGCTAATAAGAGGTAAAGAGAACTTCAAAGAACAGCAACTACGGGTAATAGCTTTTGTCCTTAGTGCTGAGATTAAGCACTTGCAAAAGAGATCGTTTCACATCTCTCCACCCCAGCTTAGAAATCTGATCTCATTAGAAAAGGCATGACCATGGCTTACTGGATGGCAGAGAAGTTTGCTGAACTGGTTGGCAGGGCTTGATGGAAATCTGCCCTCTGAGATGATGGAGGAAGATGTTTCTGGAATGTGCCACATGCTCATGGCTGCTGGGTGTTGCTGTCCACCTAGGGATGCGTTGCAGAAGCCATGGGTGCTGCAAGAGCCTGGTGAGAGCAGCACACCAGAACTAGGAAGTCTTTTCCTCCTTCAGTGTCTTTCTAGTGCCCTCTACTGATGCCTGGAATACTTAGACTCTTTTCTTTTCTTTCCCATCCTCTTCAGTGTTATACTATTTTTTTTGGGGGGGGGTGTATTTTTAGATTACTTTTTATATAAAGATATTTTATTTTTATACTATTCATTTCAAATATAGGTAGGCTGATTCGGTGGTTTGCATGCCATTTAAGATTCACCCCAACATTGTAGTTAATTTTAATTTTTATTTGTTTGAGATATGGGAAACAGTATGGTTCCATGAGTCAGAGCTACACAAAAAGGTATATTCAGAGAAAGATCATTCACCTCCTTGTTCCTACTATCCATTTCCCATCCCCTATTGGTAAGTGAGTTCTTTAGTTTTTAGTTTATCCTCCAGTGTTTCTTTTGCAGGAACATGTATGTCTTCTTATAGTCTCTTCTTTTTATGAAGGGTGGCACACTCTAGATACTCTTTAAAGCTTTGCTTTTTTCATTTAACAGTATGAAATCTCTCCATATCCATTCATAATCTTCCTTTTGTGGGAGATCTTCAGGGTAAATTTCTAGATGTGGGATTACTGATTCAAGAGGTAAGAATAAAGGTAGTTTAGTTAAATAATGCCCAATTCCTCACCAGAAGGATTGAACCAGTTTGTATTCCCACCAGAAATATACTAGACTGCTTGTTTCCTCACAGCCTCACCAGCTTCTGTCGTATTTTTAATTGTTACCATTCTGACAAATGTGAAATGGCATCTCAGTGTTATTTTAATGTGCATTTTTCTAATTATAAGCGTGAACTTTGAAAATATGTTTGGTCGCCATCTTATACCTCCTTTTCTTTCTGTAAATTGTCGGTTCAGGTGTTTTCTTTTTTCAGATTTTGGCTGCTCTAGGTCTTCACTGTGGCATGTGGGCTTTCTCTAGCTGTGATATGTGGGTGCTTCTTTAGTTATGGTGTGTAGGCTTCTCTTGTTGTGGAGCATGGGCTCTAAAGTTGTGGGCTTTTAGTAGTTGTGGCATGCAGGCTTAGTTACTTCGAAGCATGTGAGATCTTGGTTCCCCAACCAGGGATCAAACCCGTGTCCCTTGCACTGGAAGACGGATTCTTAACCACTGGATCACAGGGAAGTCTCCCACCCCCAACCCCCGCCACCAGTTTTTATAAATCAAGTTTTATTGAAACAGAGCCAGACATTTATTTACATTTTGTCTCTGCAGCTTTCACTCTGCAACTGCAGAGTTGATTGTTAAAGAGACCGAAATAAGAAATATTTACTGCTGGGCTTTTTATAGAAAAAACTTGCTGGCTCCTGCTTTATATCTTAAAGTCCTTGTCTGTGATATATGTTGCAAATATTTTCTACCAGTTTGTCTTTTGATTTTATAGTGTATTTTGCCTTACACAAGAACAAATTTTAAATTTAGTCAAATGTATCAATCTTTTCTCTTACTGTCTCTGGATTTGGGGCCATAGTTAGAAATTATTTCCCACGATGACTTGAAATGCACTGGTTCTCCTAGTATTTGTACATTTTTTTTACATTTAGGTTCTTAATTCATTTGGAGTTTATTCTTATATTATATGAGATATGAATCTAATTTTACCTTTTCCCAAATGGCTACCCAGTTTCCCCAAAGCCAATTATAAAAAACTCTGTCCCTTTTTTCTGCACTTTTTTGTGAAAGTGGTTTTTTAATTAGTTTGGGAAGGCATGTACACCCGTGGTGGATTCATGTCAATGTATGGCAAAACAAATACAGTATTGTAAAGTAAAATAAAGTAAAAATAAAAATTTTTTTAAATGAATTAAAAATAAAGAAAGAAATAAAATATGTGTTAGTCTCAGGTATACAGTTTCAGTTCAGTTCAGTTCAGTCGCTCAGTCGTGTCCGACTCCTTGGGACCCCATGAATCGCAGCACGCCAGGCCTCCCTGTCCATCACCATCTCCCGGAGTTCACTCAGACTTACGTGCATCGAGTCAGTGGTATACAGCTTAGTGATTCAGTATTTTTTCAGATTATATTACATTATAGGTTGTATAGTAGTTTGTATCTCATACATCTAATTTGTCCATCCTTACTTCCCTTTCCCCTTTGGTAACCCAAATTTGTTATCTATAAGTATGTTCCTGTTTTGTACATGCATTCATTTGTATTAATTTTATAGATTCCACATATAACTGATATCATTTAGTACTTGCCTTTCTCTGACTTATTCCACTAAGCACAGTATTCTCTAGGCCTATCAACATTGCTTCAAATGGCAACATTTCATTTTTATGGTTATATGTACCACATCTTCTTCATTCAGTCATCTCTTAATTGGCATTTGAGTTGCTTCCATGTCTTGGATATTGTAAATAGTGCTGCTATGAACATTGGGGTATATGTATGATTGTATAGGAAGTGGTGACCAAAACTGTCCCAAGAAAAACAAATGCAACAGGGCAAAATGGTTGTATGGGGAGGCATTACAAATAGTTGAGAAAAGAAGAGAAGTGAAAGGCAAAGGAGAAAAGGAAAGATATACCCATCTGAATGCAGAGCTCCAGAGAATAGCAAGGAGAGATAAGAAAGCCTTCTTAACTGAACAATGCAAAGAAATAGAGGAAAACTATAGAACGGGAAAGACAAGAGATCTCTTCAAGAAAACTGAAAATATCAAGGGAATATTTCATGAAAGGATGAGCACAATAAAGGACAGAAACAGTATGCACCTAACAGAAGCAGAAGGGATTAAGATGAGGTGGCAAGAATACACAGAAGAACTGTACAAAAAAGATCTTAATGGTCCAGATAACATCCTGAAGTATGAAGTCAAGTGGGCCTTGGGAAGCATTGCCATGAACAAAGCTAGTGGAGCTGATGGAATTCCAGCTGAGCTATTTCAAACTTTAAAAGATGATGCTGTGAAAATGCTGCACTCAATATGCCAGCAAATTTGGAAAACTCAGCAGTGGCCACAGGACTGGAAAAGGTCAGTTGTCATTCCAATCCCAAAGAAAGGAAATGCCAAAGAATGCTCAAACTACTGCACAATTGCACTCATTTCACATGCTAGCAAGGTCATGCTCAAAATCCTTCAAGCTAGGCTTCAAATAGTACGTGAACCAAGAACTTTCAGATATACAAGCTGGATTTAGAAAAGGCAGAGGAACCAGAGAACAAATTGCCAACATGCATTGGATCATAGAAAAATCAAGGAATTCCAGAAAAACATCTATTTCTGCTTCATTGACTATGCTAAAGCCTTTGACTTTGTGGATCACAACAAACTGGAAAATTCTTCAAGAGATGTGAATACCAGACCACCTTACTTGCCTCCTGAGAAACTTGTATGCAGGTCAAGAAGCAACAGTTAGAACTAGAGATAGAACAACAGACTGGTTCCAAATTGGGAAAGGAGTATGTCAAGGCTGTATACTGTCACTCTGCTTATTTAGTTTCTATGCAGAGTACATCATACGAAATGCTGGGCTGGATGAAGCTCAAGCTGGAATCAAGATTGCTGGGAGAAATAACAGTAACCTCAGATATGCAGAAGACACCACCCTAATGGCAGAAAAGAAAGAGGAACTAAAAAGCCTCTTGATGAAGGTGAAAGAGGAGAGTGAAAAACCTGGCTTAAAACAACGTTCATATTGTCCCACCCTCGCCTTCTCCCACATTGAAACATGTATATTACCATATGCAAAACAGATGATCGGTGCAAGTTCGATGCATGAAGCAAGGCACTCAAAGCTGGTGCTCTGGGACAACCCAGAGGGATGGGGTGGGGAGGTAGGTAGGAGGGGGTTCAGGATGGTGGGACACATGTACACCCATGGCTGATTTATGTAGGAGTATGGCAAAAACCACCACAATATTGTAAAGTACTTAGCCTCCAATGAAAATAAGCAAATTAATTTAAAAAACCCTAAAGCAAAATAAAGTAAAAATAAAAATTTAAAAAAAAATTAAAAAACCCCTCATCATTCAAAAAACTAAGATGATGGCATCTGATCCCATCACTTCACAGCAAATTTTGTTGTTGTTCAGTTGCTCAGTCGTGTCTGACTCTTTGTGACTCTATGGACTTCAGCATGCCAGTCTTCCCTGTCCTTCACCATCTCCCAGAGCTTGCTCAAACTCATGTCCATTGAGTCGGTCATGCCATCCAACCATCTTGTCCTCTGTTGTCCCCTTCTCATCCTGCTTTCAATGTTTCCCAGTGTCACAATCTTTTCCAGTGAGTCGGCTTTTCACATCAGGTGGCCAAAGTATTGGAGTTTCAGCTTCAGCGTCAGTCCTTCCAATGAATATTCAGGGTTGATTTCCTTTAGGATTGACTGGTTTCATCTCCTTGCTGTTCAAGAGACTCTCAAGCATCTTCTCCAGCACACAGTTTGAAAGCATCAGTTCTTCACTCAGCCTTCTTTATGGTCCATCTCTCACATCTGTACACGACTACTGAAAAAACCATAGCTTTGACTATATGGACCTTCGTCGGCAAAGCAACGTCTCTACTTTTTAATACACTCTCTAGGTTTGTCATAGCTTTTCTTCCAAGGAGTAAGCATCTTTTAATTTCATGGCTGCAGTCACTGTCTGCAGTGATGTTGGAGCCCAAGAAAATAAAGTCTGTCCCTGTTTCCATATTTTCCCCATCTATTTGCCATGAAGTGATGGGATCGGATGCCATGATCTTTTTGTAGTTCTTTGTTCATGTCTTTTTCTTCTTGTGGTTTGATGATTTCTTTTGTAGTTTGCTTGAATTACCTCCTTTTTGTTTTTTGTGTATCTACTGTAGGTTTTTGATTTGTGGTTACCATGAGGGTCATATATGTTGACCCATAATTATATTAACTTGCCATAAACTGATAATCATTTAAGTTCAAACACTTTCTAAAAGATCTACATTTTTCACTCCTCTCCCCATTTTGTGATTTTGATGTTCTATTTTACATCTTCATGCTTATGCTTTTTCTGTTAATTGTAGTTATATTGGTTTTTACAAAAAATTTTGATTGTGTTTTAATCCGTGTATTGGCTTATTTAAGTCATCATTAATCCTTTTATATATTTGCCTTTCCTATTGTGATTTTCCCCTTTCTGGTAGGAGGTGGGAGTGGAGAAGGAGGGGCTAGAGCAAGGGCCAGTTGTGGGCTAGGGCTTTGCCTCTGCTCGGTGGCCAACACTACCCAATTGGGAGTGGGGCTGGGTCCTAAGTTGTGGGAGCATGTCTGGAGGGTTTGAGCTGGCTCCATTTCCTTCAAGTGTGTGCTCTTCCCCCTCTCAGCACTGGCAGCCTTGCCCCAATGGGGAGCAATGCTGGAGCAAGAGGGGCTGGAGCAGGCACTTGATGTAGGCCAGGGCACAGGCTGTGGCAGTCCCAGCACAGTCAGAGTTCCAGAGCATTCCTGATCTGCTACCTCTGCAAGTGACAGCAGTGGCTGCCCTCATCGAATTTAGATGCCATTCCAGATATGAGCTGGCTCCGTCCCTCACAACTATGTACTCCTCTCTGCACTGGCAGCCCTCACCTTAGTGCAGAGCTACACCATGGAGCTGACATGCCAACAAAGGTCTGTCTAGTCAAGGCTATGGTTTTTCCTGTGGTCATGTATGGATATGAGAGTTGGACTATAAAGAAAGCTGAGCGCCGAAGAATTGATGCTTTTGAACTGTGGTGTTGGAGAAGACTCTTGAGAATCCCTTGGACTTCGGGGAGATCCAACCAGTACATCCTAAAGGGAATCAGTCCTGAATATTCATTGGAAGGACTGATGTTGAGGCTGAAACTCCAATACTTTGGCCACCTGATGGGAAGAACTGACTCACTGGAAAAGACCCTGATGCTGAAAAAGATTGAAGGTAGGAGGAGAGGGGGATGACAGAGGATGAGATGGTTGGATGGCATCACCAACTCGATGGACATGAGCTTGAGCAAGCTATGGGAGTTGGTGATGGACAGGGAAGCCTGGTGTGCTGCAGTCCATGGGGTCGCAAAGAGTCAGACATGACTGAGTGACTGAACTGAACTGAACACCATGGAGCAAGTGGGGCCAGAGCAGATGCTCAGTTCAGGCTGGGTCATATGTGGGGTTGGTCACAGGAGACAGGCTAGAGTCTTGGGTAGTTTCAATTTGCTTCCTCCCTCTTGTTCCTGAGAGTAAGCAAGCATGTGCACACTCTTCACAAGTGGAGTGTAGGTTTCTTACAGTCCTTCTGTTTCACCCCACTGGTTTTCAAACCAGCTCCAGGGTTCTGTCTTCCCTGTGGTGGACCCCAAGGTTGAGGTGCCTAATATGTGATGTGGGTTGAACTTCTCACTCCCCTGGGAGGATCTCTGAGTCTGTGCATCCCACTTCCTCTTCTGTGTCCTCTCCCAGAGGTACAGGTCCTAACCTGATTACTCCTCTTCTCTTCCTAGTTGATTCTGTGTGGCTCATTCTTACAGCCTTGGTTGTGAAAGAGTCTTCTTGACAATCTCCAGTTTGTTTTTAGTGAGAATTGCTCCGTATGTAGAGATATTTTTGATGTGCTTATGGGGGTATGTGAGCTCTGCATCCTCTTACTCTGCCATCTTGATCTCTTTTCTCCTCACTTCCTCTTTCTGCAATCTCCTCTTCTCCTGAACTTTGAAAAACTTTTAGGATTAAAAAACAGCTCTCAAAAAACCTCTTAAAGCTGCAGGCTTTCTACTCCTCAGTCTTAAAATCCTCCTCTAGCCAACTGACTTTTAAATAAAATGCAAAGTCATTTCAACAGAGAAAGGATTATCTTTTAAATGAATGATTCTGGAGCAACTGAATATACATATTTTAAAAACTCCAAAAAAAACCCAAAACCAAGATGAACCTCAACCTACACTTCACATCTTATACAAAAATTAATTTAAACAGATGACAGACAGGAAAATAAAAAATTATAAAACTTTTAGAAGAAAATATGAGAGAATCTTTGTGACCTTAGGTTAAGCAAAGAGTTTTAGATACAATTCATAAAAGAAAACATTCAGAGAAAAGTTGAAGTATCTGCTCCTTGGCTCATTCATGTTCCTCCTCCATCCCGCCTGGAAGGCCATTCTAGTGTTTGTCTCTAAGGATGCTCAGAAAGCAGTTAGCATCTAGTGTATCTGGGAGGTCAGAAGTGAACAAAGAAGTAAATCAAGAATCATCAACAACTGTTGTAGGAGCATTGGGCTGGGAGTTATTCATACTTCAGTGCTGGCTGAACTGTCTAGTAGAGGAGAGAAACCTGCAGCCCACACAGTGACGCAAAGTGAATGACAGAGGTATTGTGGGAAAACTGAAAAAGAAGGAACAAGGGGTTTGAGGAAGGCTTCCTCATGGACCAGGCATCTATGATTAGCCTTGAAAGATAAGCAGAATGTTGACAGGTACAAACAGGCAAATGCAAAACAGACAAGAACAGGCAGCTCTCCTGTATCCTTTATAATTCCAAGGTTAAAATAAAAGGAATACCACTCACTATTATAAGTATTCCAGGTTCGATGCATGATACTGGATGCTTGGGGATGATGCACTGAGACGACCCAGAGGGATGGTATGGGGAGGGAGGAGGGAGGGGGGTTCAGGATGGGGAACGTGTATACCTGTGGCAGATTCATGTTGATGTATGGCAAAACCAACACAATATTGTAAAGTAATTAGCCTTCAATTAAAATAAATAAATTTATATTAAAAAAAAAGAAAAAAGAAAAAAACAAAAGAGAAGCAGGTCAGTCAGTTGGCAAGGAAGCAGAGGGAATGTCCCAGATGGTGATGCCAAAGCTAAGTCTTGAAGGGTGAGCAGGAATTAGTAAAAGAGAAGGACAAGCTTGAGGAAAGGATTGGATTGTGGAAGCCCATGCTGGATTGTCAGTCCAGGATGTTCTGAGTGTTTGACTCCTGGAGAGCCTTGGAAGAGGATTCATCTGTTGCAGGAACCGGCCCCAACTTGACCGGCCGGTATTCCTGGCCCCGCTCCCGGGCTGTCTGGGTGCGTGCCTGCAACGGGGGACGACCCCTCGTTCCTCCATGCCGCCGCGGCGGTGGTGCGCTGTGGCCCTCGTGGACCGAGCGTGAGCAGTTGGCCATCCTCAACGCGGGCGGGATGGGTCAGTCAGGCCCCGGGTGATCGCCTCCCTTCTTCCTCGCTTCGTGAGGTTGCAAATGCCGCGCGTCGCCCCACGCCCCACGCTCTGCAGGCCTGGTTCCTTGAGCTCGCTTGGGCTTCCCTGGTAGCTCAGTTGGTAAACAAAAGCACCTGCAGTGCAGGAGACCCCCGTTTGATTCCTTGGTCGGGAAGATCCCCTGGAAAAGGGCATGGCAACCCCCTCTAGTATTCTTGCTTGTTGAATCCACATGACAGAGGAGCCTGGCTGGCTACAGTCCATGGGGTTGCAAAGAGTCAGACACGACTGAGTGACTAAGCACACAGCAACTCTAGTGTAAATTACAGCATCTATTTGTTTTTATCTTGAAGGGATAATATGGAGTCAAATTTGTTGTTCAGTCTCCCAGTCGTGTCCGACTCTTTGCAACCCCATGGACTCAGCACGCCAGGCCTCTCGTCCCTCACCATCTCCTGAAGTTTGCCCAAGTTCATGTCCATTGCATCAGTGATGCAGAAAGAACGGGAAGCCAGATAAACTGCAGTAATTTGTCAATGGCAACAACACCAGGCAGGACATCTGGTCATCAATGGCTACTCAATGACATCAATGACACACTTGTGTGTCAGATGTAAACTGGGCACTGGGCTACAAGTATAGTGCACAAAACCAACATTGTCCTTGCCTTCATTTCTAGTTGAGGAAGACAGGCATGACAAAACAGGTGTGAGGGGTTTAAGCAATGCCTCTATTTACTTCTTAATTTCAAGGTTAAAATAAAAGAAATAAACTTGCTATATAATTATGTCCATAAATTCATTCAGAAGGAAGGCTGGTCATCCAAATGGAAAGGAAGCAGAGAGAGCTTCCCAGACATTAATGCCAAAACTGAGTCCTGAAAGGTGAGCAGTGTGATTGCAATCTTACACAAAGAGATTTTTTTTCTATTTTACTTTTGTTCTAATATTTTATTTATTTATTTTTTAAATTTATTATTTATTTATTTAAATTTTTATTTTTACTTTATTTTACTTTACAATACTGTATCGGTTTTGCCATACATTGACATGAATCCACCATGGGTGTACATATTTTTTTAAATATTCATTTTGTTAGCAGAGAGTCTGAAGACCCTTCCTCCTGTGTGCCTCAGTTCTTGGTAAGGATGCAAAGAAGTATCTTGTAACTTACCCACTGCGAGAAAGTTTAAGAACAGGGAAAGAAAGCGCAGGTAGCAAAGAGTGGGACACGACTGAGTGACAGCACACAGAAAGAAAGAACAGAGAGAACACCTCAACAGGGAGGTGAGCCATGCCAAGGGAGGCGAATGGCCCTGGAGGGCTGGGGTACAGAGTTTTTAAGGCAGGATCATTTGAATAATCCAGGGGGGTCTTTGATTGACAGCCTTGATTGACGCCTGCAGGTTGTATATTAATAACAAGATGCTCCACTGTGCATGTCCTTCCCATAATTCAATCTGTTATAATTAGATGTATGTATTCGTGGAATATTTATGGGCAGTTAATAAGTCCAATGGCTGCCAGTGGTTACTGTAGTACAGGATAGTGTGAGGTGTGGGCAAGTGCTAGAGTAGGGAAAGTCCCACCAGTGGGCAGGTCGAGGGTTTTATGGTCCCTGACTATTTTGGGAGTACCAGTGGGGGTGTATCAAAGGCCCAGATGGTAAATTGCTTGGTGGAATTAGGTAGTTATTGGACCTTTAGCTGAAGTGGCTGCCTTTAGTTGCTCTCAGCTAAATTTCTGCCTATCAATTTTATGTCTTTTTAATCATGTATAAGATTGGAAGTTTTACATAATCATGGTAAATCAAATCATTATGGAATGACCCTTTCAACCCCAATTAATACTTTTTGTCTTAGTATTTTTAGTCTGATATTAATATAGTTGACCTTGTTTTATTTTGATTAACATGTGCCTGGCAAATTTTCTTCCATCCCTTTATTTCAAATGTTTCTGTATCCTTATGATTTGCTAGGTTTGCCATAAACAGTGTATGACCAAACTTGTTAGTCTTCATCCAAATGACAATCATTAACTGAAGAGTTTACCCTAGTAACAATTTTTATACTGTTTATGTAATGAAATAAAATTTAAATATAACTTACTTCCTTCTTACATTTTGCTTTCTATTTTTCTTGCCCTTTCTATCAATCTTTTTCTATTTTCTCAACTTCTAAAAGTTGACTTATGTGTTTTTTGTTTTTCTCATTGTCTACCTCATGATTAAAATAAGAGCAGATAGTATATGGTAATAATATGAAATTATCCCAAATAATTGGAAATGATAAGGGGTCCGTTTTCCCACCACATACAATAATGCAATTATCGATCACTGAAATATGTGAAACAGTGAAGTGCTGGCATCAGAAGATACAAGTATATCTATTGAGTCTGTGGCAGTGCTCTGCAGAATGGCATACCTGTAGCTATATAGCTTCTCTGTAACCATGTGCTTTTAAATTTTGGCCGTACAGCATCTATGCAGGGCATCTGGAGCAAGTGCAAACTCAATACGTTCAAGAAGGGGCGGGGTTAAGGTCGGTATCAGAGCCGGAAGTAGCTCTACTAGCCTTTCCCCACCGCCTGCAACGTGGCGCTCCTCGGTATTACGCCTGATCAGGTCTAATACATGCGAGGGCTTTGTGATTGGAAGGGGTGATGTGGGATCACTGAAGGGGGTTTGGGGATTAATAATGGCAATCTTTGAAGTATGAAGACGTGTTCAAATTGGAGTTGAGAGCTCAGTTCATTAATTTCTGTCTTTTTTATATTGTCAACTTTGAATTTCATCTAAGACCACAGTTGGGTATGTATTGTTTTCATTTTTGTTAAGTTCTGAGTATTTTCTAATTTCCGTTATTTTTCTTTTTATTTATTTATAATTTTAAAATTCTAAAAATTTTTGTGGACCCGCCGCTGTGATGGCGCCCCCCCCCGCCCCGCCCCCGTCGAGTCACCTTCCCCGCTGGCCTTCCCAGCCATCCCATCCCGGAGCCGGAGCCGATCGCGGCGCCATGGGGTCCCCCGCTGACCCCACCCCCCAGTTATTTTTCTTTTAATCAAGAGTTTAAAAATGCCTTTTCAATTTTCAAAAGTTAAGGCTTTTGCTTCTAACACAACTTATCTGTGCCCCGTGCGATGCTTATTCATTGGAAAGTGTTTAGACTTCCTTTAAAACTAAGTTCAGGGTCATTTTTTATTATTGCATCTCTAGATTGAAACTAATATGTGTTCTCTGGTTGATAATTGTCTTAAAACGTGTGTATTCTTTCTCTGTGCTTGCTGTTTTAATCTTTGAGAGTAGTGATTTGCGTGTGTGTGCATATGCACACGAACATTTAAAAATATTTGTATATTTATCTATTTTATTAGGTGTTACTGGATTCAGGTAGGAGTAGTTTTCAGAATAAAGATTGTCAAATTATTTTAGGTGAGTGAATCAGGGCAGACAGGGCATAGCGTGGCATGTGCAAGTGTTGGGGGCAGGGCTTGGCATGGCTCAGCACATAGGAGGCAAGGCAGGACAGAGTATGGTGCAGAAAGCAGGACGAGCACGTCAGGCTGAGTCTGGGAAGGGGGCAGGGCCTAGCTCAGGGCAGGGTTGGGTATGCCCTGGTGTAGAGTATGGGACGCATAGGGCTGGGAGCCTTAATGTGAGACAGAGTATATCCAAGAGGGTGGAGTCTGCATGTGGAGCCTGGAGAGACTAGGCATACTAGGTGGGGCAGAAAGGTAGGCAGAGCTTGTGTGAGGGGCTAGGCCATGAGTGTTTGGGCGGGCTGGGCAGAAGTGGCTGTCTGGGTCCATGGTGTAGGGCAAGCAGGGTAGCAGCTGTGTCCTGGAGGGTGGGCAAGGCAGGCTGAGCCCTGCAAGTGTAAGCAGGTGGTATCTAGCTTTTCTGGGCAGATATGCAGGACCTTAAGCATTCAAGTGGACAAGGTGGAGCCAGATGGACCAGACAAATGTGTCTGGATAAGGTGGGCAAGCAGGGCCAGGTGGTGCCAGTCATTCCCAGGCAGCCAAGACCTAGTGGGTCCTAGCCATAGAGGCGAGAGGGTGAGTTAGGGGTGTTGGGACAAGGTGAACCCATCTCCACCCACTTAATGCTGATCCATAACCCTCCTCCTATTATCACAGGAACTCTGTTTGTAATTCCTGGTCTCTGATGAATCCAGGATGCAGGATGGATGGGGGAGTAGAGTTGTGTGAGGGTCTGCCCCTCAGCTCTTACCTGTGATACTCTTGGAGAATTTGCCGTGGTCCCCCTGGCAACTGCCAACTCAGTCATATCTGCCTCAGTTGCAGAAGTCTGAGCTGTCTCAGAAGTACTAGGTGGTGGTGATGCCATTGGCAGTAAAGGAGGTACTTCAGACAACAGCCATACACCAACTGTTGTCTGAAAATGACCTGCCTCAGTACTAAAACTTATACCAGGACTTATACATAGGCGACTTGACAAGCAAAGCCTGAGTGTATGACAGGACCCCTTAGTGGAAGGAGGGAGACAATGAAAGCAGGGAGGATCAGCAAGGAGGAGAAAGGAGGAAGGGAGTGTCCAGAGACCATTTAAGGAACAAGCTGGGGAGACGTTTCAGCATTTTCCTGGCAATGAGTGACACTCAGGAGTTTCTGTTCCTAGATTCTGCACTGCTGAAGCAGGCAGTGGATATGAAGAAAATGAAGAATTTGAAGAAAAAAGTGGAGTGGAAGGTGATAGAAATTATGGAAAGGGGGGCATGGAGACGGAGGTTGGGGGCAGAATGCAGGACAGACGTACAGGATTAGGGAGCTGACATTGCTTCCCCTTCCCCTACCTTGACCACTCTGGTCCCACAGGAGGAGAACCAGAAGCAGAAGCTCATGGAAAAGTCAAAAGATCCAGAGCAGCCAGATGTCAAGGACTGAGCCTTGCTGCAGCAGTGCCTGGGACCTGGCTGTGTGCATCCCACCCAGCCAGGCTCCAAGTACTGCTCGGACGAATGTGGCATGAAGCTGGCAGCTGATTGAGTACACCTGGAGGTTAAGCAACAGGGCGTGGAATAGGGCATGATCTATGCCATCTGTAAGTCCATCCACCCTCCTACTTATGTATCCTGGCACAATTTGTCCACTTACTTGCCTATACATCCACCCTTACATACACCCACCCATCCACATTCCACCCACCAACCCACACAATTACCCTTACAGTCACCCATCCAACTAGCTACCCATCCACCCAACCATCCACCACCCACTCACCCATTCAACAACATTCACTCCTCTGCCATTCATTATCTTAAACATTCACTATTAAGCCACTCATCTGTTTCTTCTTTTGATGTTCCAAAATACCCATTCCATTTCTTGCTGACTCTCCTTCCAGCCACATCCATGAGATCCTGCCCCAGCGCTTTCAGCAGTGGCAGAAGAGTCCCTGCATTGCTGAGGAGAACGGCAAGAAAATGCTTGAGTGCATCCACCATGAACAGCAGGACACTCATGCCCCTTGAAGGACATGGAATGCTGTTTCCATGAACTTGAGGCCATCATTCTGTGTGACAAGTAGCAGGCTGTGTACCAAGATAAAGAGGTGAGTGGGAATGGATGTTATTGTTCAGTCTTTAAGTCGGGTCCAACTCTTTGCAACTCATGAATTATAGCATGCCAGGCTTCCTTGTCCTTCACTGTCTCCCCGAGTTTGCTCAAATTCATGTCCATTGAGTTGGTTATACCATCCAACCATCTCATCTTCTGTTGAGCCCTCAATCTTTCCCAGCACTGGGGACTTTTCCAAAGAGTTGGCCCTTTGCATCAGATGGAGAAAGTATTGGAACTTCAGCTTCAGCATCAGCCCTTCCAATGAATATTCAGGGTTGATTTCCTTTAGGATTGATTGATTTCATCTCCTTGCTGTCCAAGGGACTCTCAAGAGTTTGCAGTACCACAGTTCTAAAGCATCAATTCTTCAGTGATCAGTCCTCTTTATGGTCCAACTTTCACATCCATACATGACTACTGGAAAAACCATAGCTTTGACTAGATGGACCTTTGTCAGGAAAGTGATTTCTCTGCTTTTTAGTACGTTGTCTAGATTTGTCATAGCTTTTCTTCCAAGGAGCAAGCGTCTTTCAATTTCATGGCTGCAATCACCATCTACAGTGATCTTGGAGCCCAAGAAAGAAAAGTCTCTCACTGTTTTAATTGTTTCCCCATCTATTTGCCATGAAGTGATGGGACTGGATGCCATAATCTTCATTTTTTGAATCTTGAGTTTTAAGCTAGCTTTTCCAGTCTCCCACTCTCCTCTTTCACCTTCATCAAGAGGCTCTATAGTTTCTCTTCACTTTCTGCCATTAGGCTGGTATTATCTGCATATCTGAGGTTATTGATATTTCTCCTGGAAATCTTGATTCCAGCTTGTGCTTCATCCAGCCTGTCATTTTGTATGATGTACTCTTCATATAAGAATAAGCAGGGTGACAGGATGCAGTTTTGACGTACTCCTTTCCCAATTTGGAACCAGTCTGTTGTTCTATCTCTAGTTCTAACTGTTGCTTCTTGACCTGCATACAGGTTTCTCTGGAGGCAAGTAAGGTGGTCTGGTATTCACATCTCTTGAAGAATTTTCCAGTTTGTTGTGATCCACAAAGTCAAAGGCTTTAGCATAGTCAATGAAGCAGAAATAGATGTTTTTCTGGAATTCCTTGATTTTTCTATGATCCAATGCATGTTGGCAATTTGTTCTCTGGTTCCTCTGCCTTTTCTAAATCCAGCTTGTATATCTGAAAGTTTTTGGTTCACGTACTATTTGAAGTCTAGCTTGAAGGATTTTGAGCATGACCTTGCTAGCATGTGAAATGAGTGCAATTGTGCAGTAGTTTGAGCATTCTTTGGCATTGCCTTTCTTTGGGATTGGAATGACAACTGACCTTTTCCAGTCCTGTGGCCACTGCTGAGTTTTCCAAATTTGCTGGCATATTGAGTGCAGCATTTTCACAGCATCATCTTTTAAAGTTTGAAATAACTCAGCTGGAATTCCATGAGCTCCACTAGCTTTGTTCGTGGCAATGCTTCCCAAGGCCCACTTGACTTCATACTCTGGATTTCTGGCTGTAGATGAGTGATCACACCATCGTGGTTATCCGGGTCATTAAGACCTTTTTTGTACAGTTTTGTGTATTCTTGCCACCTCTTTTTAATATCTTCTACTTCTGTTAGGTCCATACCATTTCTGTCCTTTATTGAGCCCATCTTTCCATGAAATATTCCCTTGGTATCCCTAATTTTCTCTAAGAGATCTCTTGTCTTTCCCATTTGATTGTTTTCCTCTATTTCTTTGCATTGTTCACTTAAGAAGGTTTTTTTTGAAAATTTCTCCTTGCTCTTCTTTGGAATTGTGCATTCAGATGGGTATATCTTTCCCTTTCTCCTTTGCCTTTCCCTCCTCTTGTTTTCTCAGCTATTTGTAAAGCCTCCTCAGACAAGTAGTTTGCCTTTTTGCATTTATTTTTCTTGGGAATGGTTTTTGTTACCACCTCCTGTACAGTGTTACAAACCTCTGTTCATAGTTCTCTAGGCACTCTGTCTATCAGATCTAACCCCTTGAATCTATTTGTCACTTACACTGTGTAATTATAAGGGATTTGACCTGAATTGCCTAGTGGGTTTCCCTACTTTCTTCAATTTAAGTCTGAATTTGGCAATAAGGAGTTCATGATCTGAGCCACAGTCAGGTCCTGGTCTTGTTTTTGCTGACTGTATAGAGCTTCTCCATCTTTGGCTGCAAAAAATATAAGCAACCTGATTTCGGTATTGACCATCTGGTGATGTCCGTGTGTTGAGTCTTCTCTTGTGTTGTTGGAAGAGGGTGTTTGCTATGAACTGTGTGTTCTCTTGGTAAAACTCAGTTAGCCTTTGCCCTGCTTCATTTTGTACTCCAAGGCCAAACTTGCCCATTACTCCAGTTATCTCTTGACTTCCTAGTTTTGCATTCCAATCCCCTAGGATGAAAAGGACATCTCTTTGTGGTGTTAGTTCTAGAAGGGCTTCTAGGTGTTCATAGAACTGTTTGACTTCAGCTTCTTTGGTGTTAGTGATTGGAGCATAGAATTGGATTACTGTAAAGTTGAATGGTTTGCCTTGGAAATGAACAGAGATCATTCTGTCGCTTTTGAGACTGCACCCAAGTATTGCATTTCAGAGTCTTTTGTTGACTACGGGAGCTACTGCATTTCTTCTAAGGGATTCTTGCCCACAGTAGTAGATATAATGGTTTGCCCATTCCTGTCCATTTTAGTTCACTGATTCCTAAAATGTCAATGTTCACTCTTGTTATCTCCTGTTTGACCACATTCAATTTACTTTGATTCATGGACCTAATATTCCAGATTCCTATGCAATATTGTTCTTTACAGCATCAGAATTTACTTTTACCACCAGACACAGCCACAACTTGGTGTTGTTTTCACTTTGGCTCAGCCTCTCCTTTCTTTCTGGAGCCATTTCTCCTCTCTTCCTCAGTAGCATATTGGACACCTACCAACCTGGAGGGCTCATCTTCCAGTGTCATATCTTTTTGCCTTCTCATGCTGTTCATGGGGTTCTCAAGGCAAGAATACTGAAGTGGTTTGCCATTCCTTTCTCCAGTTGACCATGCTTTGTCAGAACTCTCCACCATGACCTGTCTGTCTTAGGTGACCCTACCTGGCATGGCTCATAGTTTCACTGAGTTACACAAAAGTTGTGATCCATGTGATCAGTTTGATTAGTTTTCTGTGATTGTGGTTTTCATTGCAGAGGCCATGGGATTGTAGTTCTTGCTTCTTCTGTCTGCTCACTGCTGTATGAGGATAAAGAGGCTTGTGGAAGCTTCCTGATGGGAGGGACTCTGTGGAGAGAATTGGGTCTTGCTGTGGTGGGCAGGGCCTGCTCAGTAAATCTTTACTCCAATTTTCTGCAGATGCTGGGGCCGTGCTCCCTCCCTGATTATTTACTTGGCCTGATGTGGCCCAGTCCTGGAGTCTGCAGTCTGTATGGTAAGGCTACAGGGTCTATGGTAAGGGTAAAGGCGACCTCTTCCAAGAGAACTTATGCCAACACACTGTGCCTCCCAAGACTGCTGCTGTCAGTGCCCCAACCCCACAGCAGGCCACTGTCGACCCACTCCTTTGCAGTAGATCCCCAAACACTTATAAGCAAATCTGGCTCAATCTCTTGTGGGGTCACTGCTCCTTTCCTCTGGGTCCTGGTACACACAAGATTTTGTTTGTGCTCTCTAAGAGTCTCTGTTTCCCCCAGTCCTGTGGAAGTTCTATAATCAAATCCTGATGACCTTCAAAATCAGATTCCCTGGGGATTCCCAGTCCCTTTGCTGGATTTCCAGGTTGGGAAGTCTGATGTAGGGCCTAGAACCTTTGGAACAGCTCAAGAACTTCTTTGGTATAATTGTTCTCCAGTTTTGGGGTTGCCCACGCAGCAGCTCTATGGTAGGGCTACAGGCTCTGTGGTAGGGCTAATAGTGGATTCCAACATCCTCCTGTCAATGATTGTTCAGCAACTAGTTGTGATTTTGGTGTTCTCTCAGGAGACGATGAGCCCATGTCCTTTTACTCTGCTGTCATGAGTCCAAGCTGTGGGAATGGGTGGGGTGTAAAAGAAAGGTGCCTGGTACTGTGGCCTGTGATCCCCACTCTGCACTGTTTCACCGGACCCTCTACTGTCCTATGCAGAACAACAAACATGGTGGAAACAACGTCGACCTGCAGATCTTCTGTGTCTCCTGTGGGAAACCCATCAATGTGCATACTGCCCTGTGCCACATGGAGTGCTGCTTCGCCAAGGTTAGAGCTTTGACTGGGGGCAGATGGGGCAAGAGTGTGTTTAGTTGGGTGGGGTCCATGGGGGGGGCAGGTTTGGTGCTGGGGTATTAGTTGTAGAAGAGAATACAACACTTATTCATGGCTCTACCCATTTCTGCTTATTGTATATTGCCAGTATAAGGGCCAAGATTTGGGCATCAATCAAATCACGTCCCGGTGGCGTGAGGGACATTGACCATGCTTATAGGCACATAGGGGTCAGCAAGGGACAAAAGTGTTGTTTGGGGCTTTGTCATGTGAGTGTATGCAGTGTATGTGCATAGTTCCTTCCATTTGTACCCATTTTCCCCCCAGTATGAACATAAATCATCCATCAGGTCCATGTACCTGACTTGCATTGAGGGGTGAGTGTGGGTGCTACTCAGGGTCAAAGGCATCATGTGGACAGGATCAGGAGCATGGTGGGCAAGATGAAGATCAGGATGTAGGTGGGCTCAGAGGCAGAGTTGGGTGAATTAGGGGCAGGATTTCGGTGGGGAGCCACTAGGGAAGCCTACTTGGATGAGCTGGACATCGACAAAGTGTGGGCATCAACCACCCTGATCCTTAGCACCTCACTTTCAATCTCTCCCCAGAGCCACAAGGCTCTTCTGTGATGTTTACAACCCACAGAGAGAGAGACACTGCAAGCAACTCCAGGTGTTAGGCCCCGAGCACTCCAGGTGTTTTATCAACCTCCATTCATCCACTTCTCCCTGTCAGACCTCCCCTCCATCCCTCCTCTCCTTCCTGTTTGATCTCTTTCTACTCGTCCATCCATCCTACCTGATCACACTCTTTCCTACATCCCAGCTTAACTTCTTCCTCCATCCTCCATGCTTAATCATACCCTCTTTGCTGCCTTCTTCTTTACCTAGTAATCACTGAATTCCTCTCTTCCTTTCTGCTAGTTCAGTTCCCATCCCTCTCCTTCTGCCTGACTGCCCTCCAATTCCCCTCTTCCTCATTTTACCTGCCTGATCCCCCTCCATAGCCACCCCCTCCATACCTCATCATCATTCTTTCTGCCCACAGGTTCCAGATAATGAGGTGTGTGGTTGTCCACTAGCACACAACGTCTTTGAGGTCACTGATGATTTCTGTCATCTCCCCAAAGGCCTTTGCAAACTCCACTCTTGCTGGGAGAAGCTGAGGTGTGCTGAGGTGAACCTAGAGTGTGTTCATGCGGTAGGTTACAAGACTGAGTGTGGCTGAGAGGCAGCATGGGATCCTAGAAGCCCCTTCTCACAATTAGCCCCACAGTTGCACGAGCTGGAATAGCTGGTTGAGCAGGAGCACAAGGTGCACACAGCCATGATGAATCGAACAGGGCTGCTGGCCCTGATGCTTCACCAGACAATCCAGCATGATCCACTCACCACTGACCGACGCTCCAGAGTAGGCAGCTGAGTTCTGCTCAGCTGAGGTCCTGTGCCTGACACCTGGTACAAGGGGCCATTCTACGAATTTCTCACACAACTGTTCCTCTAACCACGTCTTTCTCAGGGCATCTCAAAGTTTCTCTGTGCTTCTCTGTTCCCCATTTAGTATCCTATCTCTGCGCCTCCTTAAGGTGGACTGGTCTTTAAAATTTCCCCACTTCTGTCCTTTCTCTTATCCCCTGTCTCTCTCTTTCCTGAACTTGGGCAGGGCCAGACCATCTGCTCTGCCCTCATTTCCCACTATCCAGAGTTTTGTTTAGAAACTTTAGAATAACAAGAGATTTTAATATCTCCTGGTAGTTCGTAAGCCAGTCTCTGTGTCCACAAACCCAATTCCAAACCTCCGATGGTGGTGGGTGACAGTGCAGCTTTGCTTGGGGGTCGGGCTACAGTACCCATTTAGAGTTGGCTGTGAAATAATGCACAGTGTGCTCAGTGGGTCCTCCTCTCTCAAGGGAGATATGACCTTATGAAAGGGGTGCCAGCGACCCTGAGTCCCTCACCCAAGGCCATCAGATATATCGTTGTCACTTGCTTAGTACACTTGACCAACTTCTGTATAATTATTGGTATTCTCCAGGCCAGAGGTGCTGCAAAAATGTTGCAATGGGAGAAATAGGTGATGTTTCCACTTTGGGACACTGAGGAGAGTTCAAGATGTCGTGGCAATTGTGCCCTTACCCCTGCCCATCTTATTCCACCCCTTACCATACCATGAGGTCCCAGCCCTTTCTGTCAGCCTTGGCTCCTGTCAGTGTATTCCTGGTCTATGTCTCCCCGCACCCCTCACCCCCCCAGACCTCCCATCCTGTCTCGTTTCCCTCCTCCCACTACCCTGCTCTGGGTATACCCTTTCCACCTGGCTCTGCCCACTGAACACCTGTAGGGTTGCCAGAAGAGGATTGAGACCTCTGCCACACCTGCCTTTGCCAGCCCTGGCCAGGCTAGTGGAGGTATGTCCAGTAAGGCTGTCTGTGGGCAATGGTATGCCTCAAACGAGAGAATTGAACTACTCTTCCTGTTCTTTTTATATTCACTAGTCCCTTAGAGTTTTGTTTTGTGTTAGTATTTTCCACTATTTTTTACCCAGGGACTCACACATTTCACCTAAATGTTTCAGGATGTGCTCTAGACTTATACCTCGTATTCCACCATGACTAGTATATTAGTTATCTAATGCACTACTTATCTGGTGCCATATCTCCTTTTTTATTCCTAGTATTGTTTTTTTTTTCTTTTTTTAACTTGATCATATTTTCCAGGAGCTAATCCCTATAAATAATTATAAACTTAGCTTTTAGTTTTATTTATACTCCCTAAGTTTATATTTATGTGAACTTTCATTTTATTAATTGCCACCTTGATTTATTTGTTTTCTATTTCATTTTCTTTGTGTTTGCTTCATTTTGTTCTTTTTCTGACTTCTTGAATTGAATTCCTAACTTAAAGATTATGTTTTGGTTTTCCAGTCTTTTATAATAGTAAAGGAATTGAAACTATACACTTTTTTCTAATGTAGCTGTATCTCATAAATTCTAGTCTGAAAAGTGCAAGTTCAGAATTGATTTCTCACTCTTATTCTAGCTATTGGGGAATGTTTCTTAGTTTCTAACTGGTTACAGTAGTTTTGGCTATCTTTTCTTTCTACTTTTATAATTATGGTTTTACTGTGATCAGAGAATGTAGCTTGTTGAATCTGAACTCAAAATATTACTCAAGATTTTCTTTGCTGCCCAGATTACTCAAGTGAGTTTGGTAAAACTTTAATGGATGTAAGAAAATATATTTTCTGTTAGGTACAGATTACTCATTAGGACTTTTCAATCTAGTTTGATGATTACCACTTCTTTGCTCTGACTTTTTGTCTTTTTGTCTGCTCCAGCTGTTATGTTATCAAAAGATAGAATAAATGTTATAACACTTTAAAACAAATTTGTCCTTGTAGTTCTCTTTTTGCCTGGTGGAGGTGGGAAATCCTAAAGTACGTATCTTAAACTATTTTGCACAATGCCACTATGTGTTTGTTTGTTTGTTTTGCTTGTTGAGTCCTTTTGACTTTGAATTTACTTTCCCAAGTACATCATCACCGCTTCTTTTATTTTGCAGCCACTAACCTCATGTGTGGGTTTCCCAGGTGACTCAGTGGTAAAGAATCCACCTGCAATGCAAGAGAGATGGGTTCGATCCCTGGGTAGGGAAGATCCCCTGGAGTAGGAAATGGCACTCCACTCCAGTATTCTTGCCTGAAAAATTCCACGGACAGAGGAGCCAGGGGGCTACCATCCATGGACCCTCAAAGAGTCAGACACGACTGAGCAACTGAGGATGCACAACCTTGTGTATCCTTGCCTAAACCTTATTTTGTATTTTTCTCTTTGTTTAAGATATACTTCTTTCAACTATATATAAGTATATGTTTTTTTGCTCTCATCTCACACTGTGTCTTGAGATTCAGTCCATTTAAATTTGTATAAATATGATAATCTTCTCTTTTGTATTCTATTCTCCTTATTATCAATTTTACTGTTTCCTAAATGCAACATTTTTTCTTTTCTTCTTCCTAATAACTTAATGATGTTTCTGTTCATTTTTGTCCCTCCCCCTTACCTCACTAATACTTTTTATGTTTACTAATTGTGCAATTATGTATTTTGTTATTTCTAATAGGTGTTATTTATGTTTTCTCTATTATTTGATCAGAATATAATTAACCTTACTTTGTAGAGAAGGATACTCTGTCTTCCATATTTGCATCAGGAAGATGAACAGTATTAATTTTGGGGTTTTTCTAGAAACATTTAAACTCCTATTTGGAAGACTGTATTTTTCTTCAGTTCAGTTCAGTTCAGTCGCTCAGTCGTGTAGGACTCTTTGCAACCCCATGAATCGCAGCACTCCAGGCCTCCCTGTCCATCACCAACTCCCGGGGTTCACTCAAACTCAAGTCCATCAATTCTGTGATGCCATCCAGCCATCTCATCCTCTGTCGTCCCCTTTTCCTCCTTCCTCCAATCCCTCCCAGCATCAGAGTCTTTTCCCATGAGTCAACTCTTTGCATGAGGTGGCCAAAGTACTGGAGTTTCAGCTTTAGTATGGTTAAGTCAATTCTGCTTTAAGAAAACTTACTTAGTATTTGTACTCAAAGTTCCCAGTCATTTTATTTATTATAATTTGACTCTAGCTATATGAATGTGAACTTGAGGGTGTGTGTTTTACCACAACAGTTATTGCTAACCATTGTTTCACTCTCTTATCTTGAGATTTATCTTCTGATTCAGTATTCATTTATTTAGAAGACTTCCTTTAGTGTTTTCATCAAATAGAATAAATTGGTGGGATAGTCTTCAAATTATTTAATGTCTGAACCTGTTGTTCTTTTGCTCTAAGGAATGTTGTCTTGGGAGGAGGTATAGGATCTCTGCATTAGAGTCCTTCTTTCTAATTACACTTTTTATTTTGTATTGGAATGTAGCAGATTAACAATCGGAGAAGGCAACAGCAACCCACTCCAGTACTCTTGCCTGGAAAATCCCATGGGCAGAGGAGCCTGGTAGGCTGCAGTCCATGGGGTCGCTAACAGTCGAACACGACTGAATGACTTCACTTTCACTTTTCACTTTCATGCATTGGAGAAGGAAATGGCAACCCACTCCAGTGTTCTTGCCTGAAGAATCCCAGGGATGGGGAAGCCTGGTGGGCTGCCATCTATGGGGTCGGACAGAGTCAGACACGACTGAAGTGACTTAGCAGCAACAGCAGATTAACAATGTTGTGATAGTTTCATGGAAAACAAATGGACTCAGCCATACAAATACATGTATCCAAGAGTCCTTCTTTGTTGATGGCCTATGAGAAGTGGCTTCTAAGATGGCTCCCGATGACCCCAGACTCCTGGTATCCAAGGCTTTGTGTAATTCCTTCCATTTGTGTAACTCAGTTCTAAGCAGTAACATACCTTTAACATTGAGGAGATGCCACCTTCGTGATTAGCTGACAAGAGATTGTAGGTTCTGTCTTGCTAACAGGCTCTCTTCCTTGTGGATTTAGTGAACTAACTTGCCGTGTTGGGGAGGCCTGTATAGCAAGGAACTCAGGATTGCTTTTGCAAATAGTATGAAACTGAGGCTGTCAGTCCAACAGCCCAAATGAACTGGATCCTGCAAACAACCACATAAATGAGCTTGGAAGAACATCCTTCCCCAGGTGAGCCTGCGGATGAGGCCCCAAGCCTAGCTGAGACCTTGATTGCAGCCACATGAGAGACCCTGAAACAGAGGATCCAGCTACGCTGTGCCTAGGATTTTGACCCACATAAACACTGAGATAATCAGTGCATGTTGTTTTAGACAACTAAGTTTATGGGAATGTGGAGACAGGCAGATAGGGACTGTGGGGTCAGTAATTTTGTGAAAGATACTAGATTGGTTTCTGAAATGAAAACCGTAGCATCCATCAGGCAAGTTCAGTGTTTGGCTGCTCCAGGAGTCAGTTTTAGAAACCCTGTGGGTCATCAATCGGCAGTCTGGGAAGATGGATAATTGGAAACCTGCATGGGATGTGGCACTGCTGTACTTGTGTTGGTTATTATTCAATGTTGTCATAGTCATCACTGTGGGTTAATAATATGAGGAGCCTGGCCATGCTAATGACTAGGGGACTTTGAAATGTCCTCTGATAGTCCCTGTAGTCTAGCCATGGGTGGCTTCTGCTGGTCAGTGAATAGTTTGCAACCTTGGGCATAGTCCCAGGGACCTGTGGGAAGCAGAGACCAACTTTTGTTGAGTTGGTCAGTCACTGGGGGACTTGGTGCACACCTAGTTTCCAGTGTCTAAGAAAGGAGCGGGGAGGGTGAGTTTGAATTTTCACCTCTGTCAGAAGAGGGAAGGCAAGGCAGGTTGTTTTGGATGTGCACTGAAATATGGAGAAGCTCAGTTTATGCCCACAAAATTTTGTCTTCCTTCAGCCTGAGCATTTTGAAAATGATGGAAAATAGGAATCTTGTTTACTGGGAGCTGACCCAGTATGGGGTTCAGAATCACAGACTGACTTTGGAGTCAACTGACTTGGCTTAAGTATTTCCTTGTTCTTCTACTGGCTAGCAGTGTAACCTTGGAGTACCTGACTTAGCCTCACTGTGCTTCGATAGCTTCTGCTGTCAAATGGTCCAAATGATAATCATTGTAGCTGGGATGGAAGGGTGAGCACCACAGACTGTGACGGGGGGAGGTCCAGGGTATTTGCAGGCAGCAATGTCCAGGTATGGGTGACCACCAGCCCCAGCTGGGGAGACATTGCCCCCTGATGTCCAGCACTCCGTACTGGCTCTGTGCATGCATTCAGCTGATTGCCACCAGAGTTTCATTTTTCCTGATCCTTGGGGATTTGTTGATTTCCCCTCTATCTTGATCTAGGCAGAAAAGTCCCTTTTTTTGGAACTTAGAGGATGGCAGGTTAGTACAGTCTCTAGAGTGAGCACAGTCTCTAGGGCCCTTCTAGTTCTTCTTCTTCCTCTAAAAGATGAATAAAGTGGCCTGAGAAGGTACATGACTTGCCCAGGCTCCTGGGGTTGTGAGTGACAGCGGTAGCCTGGAGCCAGCCAAGACCAGCTTTCCCACTAAAAGTTCCCTGCAAATTCTGTAAACAGAGGAAGATGAGGGAGCCAGATGTTGCCCCACATTTCCCTCTTTCCGACTGTCCTGAATCTGCTGTCAACTCTGGAGACCGTCTGGTTGTCACAGCAGCTCAGTATGACAGTATGCATTAGAAAAGTGCATTGTTTTATTTTTGTTTATTATACAGATAGGGAGTAGTTATCTGTATTTTATATTTATATATATAAATACATATTTTTATAATTAAATATGTATAAAATATATATTTATATATAAACATATTAAATAGTTTTATATTTGTAACAGGAAGTTATTGACTGTAAGTAGAAAGAATAAAATTGAAATGTCCTCTAACTCTATTATCTCCTATAATCAATTCTATTGATTGATTATAACTCTATTATCTCCTAACTATCAATTCTATTAACATGTTGATGTTTTTGCTTTCAGACATTTTTTTCTGGGTATGTGCTTTAGTGTTTATGTTCATGAGTTTTCAATTTATTAATACATGCACACTTAGTTTAAATGAAAACTAGAATTGTTTGGTTACCTTCTCTTTTTGCCTTGTACTCTAACTTAAGTATTTTTTCATGCCAGAAAATATTTTGTACACAATTTTAATAGTTTTGTAATATTGAGTCTTAGGATATATCATAATTTTTGTGAACAATATGATCATTGAAAAAGCAAGAGAGTTCCAGAAAAACATCTACTTCTGCTTTATTGATTATGCCAAAGCCTTTGACTGTGTGGATCACAATAAACTGTGGAAAATTCTGAAAGAGATGGGAATAGCAGACCACCTGATCTGCTTTCTGAGAAATCTGTATGCAGGTCGAGAAGCAACAGTTAGAACTGGACATGGAACAACAGACTGGTTCCAAATCAGGAAAGGAGTACATCAAGGCTGTAGATGTCACCCTGCTTATTTAACATATATGCAGAGTACATCATGTGAAATGCCAGGCTGGATGAAGCACAAGCTGGAATCAAGATTTCCAGGAGAAATATCAATAACCTCAGATATACAGATTACACCACCCTTATGGCAGAAAGCGAAGAACTAAAGAGCCTCTTGATGAAAGTGAAAGAGGAGAGTGAAAAAGTTGGCTTAAAACTCAACATTCAGAAAACTAAGACCATGGCTATCCCATCACTTCATGGCAAATAAATGGGGAAATAATGGAAACAGTGAGAGACTTTATTTTTGGGGGCTCCAAAATCACTACGGATGGTGACTGCAGCCACGAAATTCAAATTCACTTGCTCCTTGGAAGAAAAGATAAGACCAACTTAGACAGAATATTAAAAAAGCAGAGGCACTACTTTGCCAACAAAAGTCCGTCTAGTCAAAGCTATGGTTTTTCCAGTAGTCATGTATGGATGTGAGAGTTGGACCATAAAGAATGCTGAATGCTGAAGAAATGATGCTTTTGAACTGTGGTATTGGAGAATATTTTTGGGAGTCCCTTGGACTACAAGAAGATCCAACCAGTCAATCCTAAAGGAAATCAGTCCTGAATATTCATTGGAAGGACTGATGCTGAAGCTGAAACTCCAATACTTTGGCCACCTGATGTGAAGAACTGATGCACTGGAAAAGACCCTGATGCTGGGAAAGACTGAAGGCAGGAGAAGGGGATCACAGAGGATGAGGTGGTTGGATGGCACTGCTGACTCAATGAACATGAGTTTGAGTAAGCTCCGGGAGTTGGTGATGGACAGGGAAGCCTGGCATGCTGCAGTCCTTGGGGTCGCAAAGAGTTGGACACGACTGAGCGACTGAACTGAATAATGTTAGCAAACATGTATGAGAGAGTTTTGGTTTTGACAACACCACTGTAGTGAAATATCTGCATTTAAATCTTTGTGCATATACATGACTGTTTTCTAGAAATTGAAATCTTGCATCAGGATGTAAGGACAGATATTAAACAACTTAAGGAGGGAATAGTTGTACACTTCACTTGGTCCCAGTGAGAAACCTGCCTTTTCTAAGTGACACGAAGTCATATCAGTTACAGATGCATAGCTGTGGCCACAGAAGTGCGATGCTCCTTGGGTCTCCCACAGGGTGGGACCCGCAGCTGAAGTGTGGGTCTTTCCAGGCTGGTGGATCTGATCTCTACAACATTCTTGACTTCACAGACCTAAGCCCCTTCCCAATAAAAGCAGGAAGTAACCAAATTTTTAATGAGTTATCATTAATTCATGTATTTGTATTTTTTGCACCCATTGCTTTCCCAGTGTCTTCCAGGAGCATTTAAGAATCCCTGTAGCAAAATGTCAAGATATGCTCTATAAATTTAGGTCAGAGAAGATATAGAGAGAATGAACAAAGTCAGCACCAGGATCTATTTTGACTGTAGGCATTTGTGCCTGATAGTCCTGCAGAGTAATTAAAATTGAGCTAAAAGTTTCTTTCTTACCTTCCTATCGGATGTAGCCGGAAAAGATATGCAGTCATTTGCAAGATTTACATTGGTCACAGGTCAAAAATATGTCGATTCTTCCAGGATAAATGTTTCCTGATAATCGAATTTCAAAAACAAGTTTGATCTCCTTATGGAGTGTAGATGAGTTAACCTTATACTTTATCATCTAATCAAGACACTTTAGAATGGGAAAGAGGCATCATTAATAATTATGCTGGGGGACTTCCTTCCTGGTGGTCCAATGGTTAGGACTCTGTGGTCTCACTGCTGAGGATCTGGGTTCAGTCCCTGGGCAGGGAACTAAGACCTTGCAAGCTGTGTAATGCAGCCATTAATAATAGTAATATGGTTATACTGAACAACAGGTGTAAACTGGACAAGGGGTCAGCCTGATGAAAAAGACAGAGCGCTGTCTTTAGTAATCTTGTCATAAGTGTATTATGATATGGTTTGCTACAGTCATCCTCTAGGACAGTGGTTCTCACAGTATGTTCCTTGGACTAGCAGCAGCAGCAGCATTTCAGAGATTGGCAGAAATGCAAATTCTCAGGTCTTACACCTGACTTTTGAGTATGAAGTTCAGCAATATGTTTGCTGATAAGCCCTCTAGGTGTTCTGATACATGTTCATGTTTGAGAACTGCTGGTTTAGAACCATCTAAAAGAAGCTGAGGGCATAGGGCCAAAGCAGAACTCAGAGGATATGGTTCTTCATGTGCACACCTCACCGACAATTTCATTTCATATAGGTGCAAACCATCCTACATTTGAATTTTTCCCTGGGACTTTTGACAGACACTACTTGGGACTTAGGTAGGCCAAAGTGAAAAGACTATATCAAAACACCACACTGTATACCTTTAGTTCAGTTCAGTTCTGTCACTCAGTTGTGTCCGACTCTTTGCAACCCCATGAATTGCACCACGTCAGGCCTCCCTGTCCATCACCAGCTCCCGGAGTTCACTCAAACTCACATCCATCAAGTCGGTGATGCCATCCAGCCATCTCATCCTCTGTCGTCCCCTTTTCCTCCTGCCCCCAATCCCTCCCAGCATCAGAGTCTTTTCCAATGAGTCAACTCTTCGCATGAGGTGGCCAAAGTACTGGAGTTTCAGTTTTAGCATCATTCCTTCCAAAAAACACACAGGACTCGTCTCCTTTAGAATGGACTAGTTGGATCTCCTTGCAGTCCAAGGGACTCTCAAGAGTCTTCTCCAACACCACAGTTCAAAAGCATCAATTCTTCGGCACTCAGCTTTCTTCACAGTCCAACTCTCACATCCATACATGACCACTGGAAAAACCATAGCCTTGACTAGACGGACCTTTGTGGACAAAGTAATGTCTCTGCTTTTCAGTATGCCATCTAGATTGGTCATAACTTTTCTTCCAAGGAGTAAGCGTCTTAATTTCATGGCTGCAATCACCATCTTCAGTGATTTTGGAGCCCCTCAAAATAAAGTCTGACACTGTTTCCACTGTTTCCCCATCTATTTCCCATGAAGTGATGGGATGGGATGCCAGGATCTTAGTTTTCTGAATGTTGAGCTTTAAGCCACCTTTTTCACTCTCCTCTTTCACTTTCATCAAGAGGCTTTTTAGTTCCTCTTCACTTTCTGCCATAAGGGTGGTGTCATCTGCATATCTGAGGTTATTGATATTTCTCCTGGCAATCTTGATTCCAGCTTGTGCTTCTTCCAGCCCAGCATTTCTCATGATGTACTCTGCATATAAGTTAAATAAGCAGGGTGACAATATATGGCCTTGATGTATTCCTTTTCCTATTTGGAACTAGTCTGTTGTTCCATGTCCAGTTCTAACTGTTGTTTCCTGACCTGCATATAGGTTTCTCAAGAGGCAGGTCAGGTGGTCTGGTATTCCCATCTCTTGAAGAATTTTCCACAGTTTATTGTGATCCACACAGTCAAAGGCTTTGGCATAGTCAATAAAGCAGAAGTATATGTTTTTCTGGAACTCTCTTGCTTTTTCGATGATCCAGCAGATGTTTGCAATTTCATCTCTGGTTTCTCTGCCTTTCCTAAAACCAGCTTGAACATCAGGAAGTTCATGGTTCACGTATTGCTGAAGCCTGGCTTGGAGAATTTTGAGCATTACTTTACTAGTGTGTGAGATGAGTGCAATTGTGCGGTAGTTTGAGCATTCTTTGGCATTGCCTTTCTTTGGGATTGGAATGAAAACTGACCTTTTCCAGTCCTGTGGCCACTGCTGAGTTTTCCAAATGTGCTGGCATATTGAGTGCAGCACTTTCACAGCATCATCTTTCAGGATTTGAAACAGCTTAACTGGAATTCCATCACCCATACCTTAAGTATATATAATTTTTAATTTGTCAGCCATTCCTCCATAAAACTGGAAAAAAAATTTTAATGTTAAAAATTGGTCATAGAATATGCCATTTTCAGTCTGGACTTAAAATTCTGTGCAAGGACTCTGTGGTCAGTTCTTCTTTTAATTTTTTTTTAATCTCCATTTAAAATATGTTTTTCTAAAATATAAAATACAATTGCAATAGTGAGTAGAATTCTTCCAGGATATAAAACTTAGTTCATATATTTTCCCTCCATATATAATCCCTCCATGGTGAGCCATTAGATCAAGGAAAAAAAATGCTTACTTTTTCTATGATGGAGTCCAGCATTTGACCTCAGATTTTTAATTCATTTTGCTTCCCTAAATGTCACAAATACCTTTCTTTGAAATAGAGGTATGTGACATCAGGTTTTGTTTTTGTTTTTTTTTAACTTCTACACCTTTGCACTTTTCATCACATTACTTGTTATCCAGCTTAAGCTTCTCCAACACTGGCAGGTAAACTTACCCTGCCATGAGAATTTACCTTTCCTACCTACCTGTTTTTGTTTTTCACATTTTAGTGTTGCTACTGGGCAAGAGGTGTGTACAATATATTTCTCCCTACTCAGTTCCTAGCATAACATCTGGTACTCAACTGCCTAAGAAAGGTGTTTCTGGCAGTTCTCAAATTAGCTGGAGGACTTGAGGGCTTAGTTTAGTTCTAATTTTTATCAATATTTTTTATTGAAGTATAGTTGATTTATTAATACAATATTGTGTTAATTTCTGCTGTATGGTAAAGTGACTCAGTTAAACAGATACATACATTTTAAAGAATTCTTTTCCATTATGGTTTATCACAGGATATCGAATATTGTTCCCCGTACTATGCAGCACGACTTTGTTGGTTGTCCATTTGATATAAAAATAAGTTTGCATCTGCTAATCCTAAATTCCAATCCATCCCTCCCCCTTCCCCTCTCTCTTGCCTAAGACAAGTCTGTCGTCTTATGTCTCTATGTGGGTCTGTTTCTATTTTGTTGGTAAGTTGATTTGTGTCATGTTCTAGATCCCACATATAAGTGATATCATTTGGTATTTGTCCTTGTATGTCTATTTCATTTAGCATAATAATCTACAGTTTCCTCCATGTTGCTACAAATGGCATTATTTCATTCTTTTTTGATGGCTGAGTACTATTCCATTTGGTATATATTTATATATCTCACATCTTCTCTCTTCATTCATCTGTCTACATAGTCCTCATTTTTAGTAAATAATACAGTGAACATGGTGAATTGCAGAAACTTCAATTATATTTTCTCCTACAAAATGTTATATTATGTGTTTGGCAATATGCATACTGTTTTATACTAGGATTTATTAAGGGCTTCACTGGTGGCACAGTGGATAAGAATCCACTTGCCAATGCAGGGAACACAGGTTTGATCTCTGATCCACAAAGATTCCTGGTGTAGGAGTAGGGGAATGTTGGATCTGAGCTATAGAGATCTGTGGTATGTATAGTGCCACAGTGGTGCCCTCAGTTTGTGGCTTGGGAGCAAGACAGCGAAATTATCTCCTAAGTGACACAACTGTGGGAAAGGGTAAAAATTCAGGGTGGAAGAGTCCTCTTCTGAGATATACCACTGGAGGAATGGGTAAGTCAGGGAGATTCATAAGCTACCAATGGTAAAAGAGCATTAGAGAAGAATGGGTGGTGTCAGACTGGTCATGAGGGAGTTCAGGATGTTTCAACACTCAGTACATACAGAGGGCTTCTCTCCAGTATGAACATTCAGGTGTACAATGAAGTGAGACTTCTGAGTAAAGATTTTCCCACAGTCACTGCATTCATATGGTTTTTCACCAGTATGAATTCTCTAATGTGTAATCAAGACTGACTTGTAAGTGAAGTCCTTTCCACATTCAGTATAAACATAATCTCTTTGTCCAGTCCAAGTCTTCTGGTGTACAAGGAGATCTGATCTTTAGGGAAGACCTTCCCTTGTGGCTCAGCTGGTAAAGAATCTGCCTGCAACGTGGGAGACCTGGGTTTGATCCCTGGGTTGGGAAGATCCCCTGGAGAAGAAAGGCTACCCACTCCAGTATTCTGGCCTAGAGAATCTCACGGACTGTATAGTCCATGGGCTCACAGAGTCGGACACGACTGTGTGACTTTCCCTTTCCCACATCTTGTGTAGGTGTGGGTTTTTTCCCTGTGTGAGTTTTGCTATGCTTATGCATTTGTGATTTGGAAGGGAAAGATGTCCCATAGTCACTGCATTCATATGGTTTCTCTCCGCTATGAATTCTTTGATGTGCAACCAAGTGGGTCTTCTGGATAAAAGCCTGCCTACATTCAGTGCATATGCAGTGTTTCTCTCCTGTATGAATTCTGATGCAACCTCACTATTGACTGATGAGTGAAAGTTTCATCACATTCATTGCATTCATAGGGTTTTCCCACAGAATGACTAATCTGATGGACAAAGAGGTGTGGCTTCTGAGTGAAGACCTTTCTACATTCACTGCATACATAGGCTATCTTCCCAGTAAGAAATTTTCAATGAAGAATGTGTTCTTGTTTCTGGCTGAGGGCTTTCCCACACTGACTAGGTTCACAGAATTTCTCATTTAGATGAGAATTAACATAGTTAGTATAAGTAAAATTTGACTATAACCAATAATCTTCTCAAGGTTTTACTCATGGTACTTCTATTAGGACTTGTAAGTTTAACCTATACTTCAAACCATTTCCAAATGAATCACATTTAAGGCATTGTTCTTATGAACTAACTGTGGGCTCATGTAAGTTATTTTTCCAGTGTACTTATGTTCACAATCTCTATTATTCAATATGTTCTTATTTATCAAAGCAACATGACACAGAGATCTATTTTGGTTTTCTTTATGTTTACCTGGTCATCATATGACCAGTTTTTTTTAATTAATCATTTTAATTAAAATGAAACAAGGAATAATTCCTCTTGAATCTCATTGTGAAATGAAGCTTTTACAATAATTATAAACTGTAAGATTTCAATCCCATGCTTCTCTCCTAAAAGGAGAAAAAGAAGGCAAAATTCAAAAGTAAAACAGTTGTCAAATATAGAGGAGCTACATGCAACTTATCCAGGTTGTACACAGGGAATCCAGATGATGATAATGACAGAAAACACTCCTATGGTTCTTATTATATGCTATGTACTTATAGTTTTTAAGATATGCCAGGCACTGTTCTAAGTGACACTTAACTATGTACATACATATAAATTCATTTAATTCTCACAGAAAACATACAAGATAGATACTATTATGCATATTTTTAAAAGAGGAAACTAAAGCCCAGAACAGGTAAATAATTTTTCCAAGGTGACACAGGTCATATGCAGGAGAGATTAAAACAAGGCAGCATGTCTCCACTTACATAGACTATCTGGTACCCATTTAGTTCTTCCAGCAGCTCAGCTTTACCCTAAATAATGTACCAACTCACTTGGAAGGGGAAGTCTAGTGATTTGTAGAAGATGAAATACAATAGGTTTTTAACATTAAATAGAATGAATAAGTTATGCTATTAACCATATACCAAATCTTAAAATACTGAGACTGATTGGATCATGAAATCCAATCTGTGTTCCTCTTTTGGTTAGGCCAAAATAGTGAAATCTAGAACTTGGTCTTATCCCTGCTAAACTTCACTATTCTTTCACTCCTATGCTGTACTCTTTATATCCACAAGCCTCACTTCATTTACTCTATAGATAGTAAGCATCCCAATTCGTAGGCATGGATTGAGAACTTTTTCCAACTTTGTACTTCATTTAGTATATATGTACAAAACTCACCAGAGCCAAAAATATTTAGTTATAGCTACCACTATTCAATGTAAAAAGTTAATACCTGTGCTGAAAAAAATTATCTTTAACATTCTGAGCCCATAGAATTACTTATGAGCACATAAATAGAGTCATAAGTCTGGAAACATAGCTATGACTGTGAGTTTGCATTCTGCTAGTCATGAACATGTCTTCAAAATACCCAGTTTATTTCCCAATCCAATAATTATTCACATACACTTCTTCCATTAATTTGGCTCTTTGTGCTCTTTGTCCCAGTTCAAAATATATATGTGATTCATAGATCAGTTAAGAGCACAGTGCTCTGAAAATAGTCCACAGTCTCACCGCAACTTTAGGGAGACATAATTTTCTCTGAATTTTAAAAGTGGACACTATCTATGTGGCCCACCTTGATGCATTTTGAGTACGAGTTGTCTGCTTCACTAGAGTGACTAATGAACAAGGCTGAATTCTTTTTTGTTTTCAAGCCATTTCCCTCCTTCCTACTAACAATCTGTTTCTTTGAACTCTTTTTGACACACTTAAAAAAACAAACCCACTGAAACATCTCCACAAAACTATTAATGGCAGTACTTGAACTGGTTTCTCCATTTTTCCACTAGAAAATTTAAGAATAAAATATATTACTGTTCTTATTCTTAAAGATTTTTCATAGATATGGGATGGAAAATAATCATATACCACCAATCTAAAAACATTTGTAGAGAAATATTTCTGGAAGGAAGTTAATAAATGATTAACATTGGTAGTCCCTGGGGAAGAGAACTGGGGGCCAGAGGTGAGAGTGAGATATTTTACTGTGTATTCTTTCACAATTTTTGATTTTCAAAGTTTGTGAATGTATTATCTCTCAAAAATTTTTTAAATTAAAAATTCAAGGGGGAAAGTTTTTATTTGTTCTGAGTTTCTTGGGATGGTGGGGGTGAGAAAAGGAAAAGAATATTAGATATTGGAATGAATAAAGGCCCAATTTCATGGTACAGGTGAAGCCTGTGTCTAAATAGAGCTCTAAATAATCATGAGCCTAGACACAGAGAGAAATTTCCTATGTAGGAAACAATAAGAAAGCTGGAGTTAAAAATGAGTTGTGGAGGATATACAGATATGAATTTGAGTTGGAAATAAGGGGCCTGCTGTCATTAAGAGGAAAGTTTAATTATCATGTACTACATAATAGGGAATAACTGCAATTTTATTTCATAAGGCTAGTACAAGATAAATGTCATGGTTTAGGTGATGAAATCTGTCAGTAGCACCTAAAATGAACTTGTTAAAAAATGGAATCAGTTAATCCCATTAAGAACAGAATAATCCAAACATGATAAAATACGAATTTGCTTTTAGGTGACATATATGGAACTTGAAAAAAAAGCCATTTAAATACTATTTTAAAGAGGAAAAAAATAGGATTGCAGAGTGAAAAATATTGAAGAGGAGAATAATATCTGATTTGGGCAGTGATGATTCCAGTTAATAATATATTGAGAATGAAGGAACAGCACAGCTTTGAGAAATGTCACTCTATATAGGTAAAATATGGTACTAGGGTACAGTTATAATGTAAGGACTAAAGGTATCACTATATGCGTCAGTAAAATAGGGGGAAAAAAGTGTTCAGAATGGATGGAACATCCCCTTAAGGAAGGGAAGAGCAGAGGACAGTAGACAGGGCCTTTCAGTTAGAGGGAATGAAAGGAAAAAGGTTTGTAAAAAGAAAACAAGGTAGTCATCAACAAGGAAAACACAAAATAGCTACAGTTACAAATGGATAGAACAATAAGAACAAGCACTTCAAAGAATGGAATCCCATATGGATAACAAATACAATTAACATGCAAAGTAGCTGATTATAAGAGAAACTGAAACACAAACACCACAAAGTTAGCAGCTGAGGATGAGACAGGGTGATGAGCAACAGTATAGGATCTGATGTCAGTGTTGGCATTTGTGAAACGAAATGAATCTGGTTCTAGATGACAGTTGAGAAGCTGGAGAGGAAATGGAAAGGGATTGGCAGGAGCAAGAGCAGGACTTGGTGGTTTTGAAAGGAGGCAGATCCATGAAATCTGAGTACATAAGGACAAAAAGTATGCTGGGAGTGTGGCAGGACAGAAGAAGCACAAAATAGCAGGGAAGGAAAAAGTAACTAAGAAATCAAGGTGTTTGAGAAGGAAGCGTGGCAAATAATCTAAAGTACAGGAATAGGGGGAGAAGGGCAGATAGCTCTCCTGCCAAAAAGCCAAGCAAAGAAGACAGTGGATATTGGCAAGGATCATACTAGGAGATCGTGTTTAAATACTAAAGGGGTTTCTGTCAACTTTGTCTAAGCAACTGTAAAAGTTTAGAGAATTTTTTTTACGGAAGCAATTTTTTAATGAATCTGTAAATCAAAAAGCTCCCATTTCAAAATAAAAACAAATTCCAAATCATGTAGATGTTTACAGTGACTACGTTTATCTAAACATATATATATGTTCAGTTGTAAGATGTTAACTAAACTTCTGTGACAAATATGCTTTTTATTAATACCAAGAACATTATATAATTAATACAGAGTCCTAAGGATAATCTAGTCATCACTAAGTTTTATTTAAGTCTTCACTTAAGATGCTGTTATTTCTAGCACAAGTAAGCAGGCACAATCTTTCATATGCTCAAACACTGGAATTTTTGATTGCCACCATATCAGCTGGCTTGCAAACAAGAAGCCAACCATTTTAAGAATGTTTTAAGTGAACAACTTGCAAACCCCAGGGATGGATAAACCCTCAGGATGCATTAACAACCATCACAACTGTGGCTGAAGACTGTGCATGCCCTCCTTCTGATATGAGATCTCAAAGCAGTATAGTTCAAAATAAAAGATTTTAATGAAAAATTCTCATATGCACAATTTCTCCACCAATTTGTATGTGTCAACCATTTAGTGAACTTTTCCACTTGAAAAAAAGGAATAGAAACCTGGACACCATGTTTCACTATCTCAGTTAATATTCACAATTAGAGTGGCTACAGTTCAGGACATAACATCATCAATGCTGACCAGAGCCAGTTTATAGTGAAATTGAGTCATTTACACCAAGTAAATGGTTGTCAACAAGCACAGGCTAGTGTACATATGAACTCAAATTTCTAGATTTGGGGAGAAACAAACGCTGATCCAGTTATCTGCTCTGCTTCTTCTGTTCCTTGAATCATGCTTGGAAACCTGTCACTTTACTTTTGGTTTTGTCAGTTTGCTTGCCTTTGGGGGTTTGGGCCTGCTGACCCTGCCCACTTGAAGAGGCTGCCTGCTGTTCTGCTTTCTGCTTTAACACTGTCCAATCAGATGCATAGTCATGTTGGTGATTCAGGGTCCTGAAAAGAATGCGGAATAGCAGCCTCAAGTACATGTAGTCCGGGGCTTCCTCAAAGCACAGCCCACAGCAATACTTTAAGTCCATGGCAAATTCTACAGGAAATCCCTTACATAAAACATCAACAGGTGTGGCCATCTTCTTTTCGCAAATCTTTTCATATTTTTGTTTCATTGTTGCAGCCTTTACTTCTTGCCATGGCAGGCTGGCTCTATTAAAATACATCAAAACATATCCTAATGATTCCATGTCATCTTGCCGACTCTGTTCAATACCAAGATGTGTATTGATGCTAGCATAAGAACAGTGCCAGTGAGATTTTTACCTATTCTGTATGGTATGTGCTGTCTTGTACTGTTATCTAAGTACTTTTTGGCCAAACCAAAATCAATAAGGAATAACTTCTTCCACGGTTGCCCAGTACCCATCAGGAAGTTACCTGGTTTAATGTCTCTGTGTATCAGATTCTTTGTATGCACATATTTGATTCTACTGATCATCTGGTCAGCTAACATAAGTACAGTTTTCATTCTGAGGCTTCTTGAACAGAAATTGAAAAGATCTTCAAGGCTGGCTCCAAGAAGATCCATGATTAGCACATTATAGTCCATTCCCTGACCATACCACCTTATCTGGGGGATGCCAACCCCACCTTGAAGAATGTTATAGAGTTCACTCTCGTACAGTAACTGGGATTGCGTCACCCTCTGAGATTCTAACTTCACTGCCACTTCCTCGCGGTTGGTAATGTTGATCGCCAAATAAATGTCCCCGACAGAGCCAGACCCAATCTTCCGTACCAGTTTATATCTCCCTCCGATGATGAAATCGGCCTTGGAGCCGCTGCAGCTTGCCATCCTGAGAGACAAAGATGGCGCTGGGGCTAAGTCCTGACACCTCTAAGGGGAGGATGGAGGCCTCTAGGTCTCGTCCACGGAGCAAGGCTGCGAAGGGCAGAAGGAAACAGAAAATGCTGGCTGTTTCTCAGCGTTACAGGGCTCAGAATCAGCCAAGGGGAACATAGCCACGGCTACAGTCAGGTTTCTTTTCACTAGGCCGCAAATTGTTGAGGGGGTTCTCACCGTTAGCAGGCTGAGTGACTTGTTTCTGGCGGTGGCCTTGGCCTCGCTTTAACGGCGACTTTGGGGGCTGGTAAACGGAAGCCGTGAAGTTAGGCTGGCGACACCACTGTCACAACTGCCACCGGCACCCGTCAGGAGGGACCCTGGTCACTCTGCCGACACCGCTGTCTTGTTACTCCAGCTCCAGCCAACACAAAATGCTCCCAGTTCCCAGAAGCCGCTTCATGGCACAGAACACTCTGGGAAAGAAATCATGGGCGCTCCTAGAACCTTTAAGATGGGTTATCTTCACAGCCTTTAAAGGCATCAGCCTCTCCTAGAAAAACAGATCTGCTCAGGTCATACTCACTCATCTAACCAGCTGTGATGTGGGGTTTCCTCCTCCAATGTCCATGGGCCCTCTTCTTGCTCCAGCTTGAAAATGACCGCTGGTTTGGGAACTTGGCTCCCTGTGAACAGGACACGTTATAGAATTGGGTCCAGTTAACTGGGTTTCAGGGCCTTTCAATGACACTTCTATTGGCTCTTCAGGAAAGTAACCCCATTTCCCTGGGAATAGAGTAATAATCACAGAAGGGTAAAAGGACTGAAGTATCTCGGGCAAATCAAAGATGACACCATTACACACTTCAGATGCCCCAGAGCATTCAGCAGCTGAGAATGGAGGCAGCCTCTCTGAGGCCCCTGGCAGGTTCACAGGGCAGCTGTGCTCACTTACCCACTGCGCACAGGTGGCTGTAGGTCTCCAGTGTCACATCCTGGTACAGGCACCTCTGTACAGGGTCCACGTGCTGCTACTCCTCCCTGCTGAGGTCCACAGGGACGTCCTCGAATGACCCCTGTTGCAATACAGTCCCATTCAAGGTGACATGGTCAGCACTGGGGGATTGAGCAAAGAGGACTAGGAAGTTAGTTGTTTTTAATAATTTTCAACATGATATGGTAGGCTTATCAAATACCTAGTTATACCTAATATTTTTCAGGATACAAATATCTGATAAATATTAATTTCTCTTATTCATCATGTGTTAAATTCAATCAGTAAATCATTATTCAGAAATTAAGATTAAATTCCCTTTTCTAAATCTTCTAGTTCTTTTAGGAAATACCTAGAATTCATTTCTTAAACAGGTAGGTACCAGACATGCTGGATTCTTTGGTCAGCACTGTGTCCTGCTTTGCTTCAGTTGTGTCTGTTTGTGACCCCATGGACCGTAGCCTACCAGGCTCCTCTGTCCGTTAGAGTCTTCAGGTAAGAATACTGGAGTGGGTTGCCATTTCCTTCTCCAGGGGATCTTCCTGACCAGGGATCAGACCTGCATCTCCTGTATTGGCAGGCAGATTCTTATCACTAGCACCACCTAGGAAGCCCACCTGAGACCTCAGCAAAAACACAGTTAACATTCCTATTTCTTCCACTAGTTTCTCTGAGGCAATCTAGACTTTTGCTATCAAGCACCTACAAATCTTTACAGCCTCTACCTGCTGCCCAGTTCCAAAGCCCCTTCCATGTTTTTAGGTGTTTCTTATAGCACTCCACTTCCCAGTACAGAAAGCTGCAGTTTCCTAGGGCTGTTGTAACAAAGTACCACCAATAGGGTGGCTCCTAACAAGAGGAATTTCTTGTCTTGCAGTTCTAGAACCCAGGAGTCCAAAATCAAGATGTCAGCCAGGCCATGCTCTTTTTGAAGGTGGTAGGGAGGGGAGTGTTCCATGTCTGCTCACCTGTGGTGGCCTCATGTATGTTTTGTCCTATAGAAGCATCACTCCAGTTACATGGTCATCTTTTCCTTGTGTGCCTCCGCATGGTCTCTCTTGTGTGTGTTTTTGTGTCTCTGTGTCTAAACTTCCGTTTTTTGTAAGAATGCCAGTCATATTGGTTTAGGGCCCACCTAATGACCTTGTTTTAGCTTGATTACTTCTGGAAAGACCCTATTTCTAATTAAGGTCACATTCAGCTGATGGGGTTTATGTATGGATAAGTGTGAAAAGAAGGCTAAAGTGGCCCTGTTAAGCCAATTCAATGTACACTTGATCCTTGAACAACATGGTTTTGAGCTGTGTTGGTCCACTTATATATGTCTTAAAAAAAATCTATTGAAAAATTCTGAGGATTTACAATTTATTTGAAAAATTTGCAGATGAACCTAGAAATATTTAAAAACTTAAGAAAGTGTAAGGTATGTCCTGAATTCATAAAATATGTGTAGATAATGGTCTCTTTTGCCATTTACTACCATAAAATATACACAAATCTGTTATAAAAAGTTAAAATTTATCAAAACTTAAGCACATGCTTACTATACACGGCACTGTTCACAGTCAAGAGAAAAGTAAGCACAAGGAAAAAGTCAGTAATATATTATAACTGCGTAAATTTAACTGTAGCCCATACCATACTACTGTCGTCATTTCATAGCTACCTCCTTTTGTAATTGCGATGAGCTCAAGAGATGCAGGTATCCACTTGAAACACCATGTGATATTAATCATCTCTGTGTGAGCATTTTTTCTTTCCTAAATTGTGTATTGGAGTAATAAGCCAGTTCCTGTGACTCTCATGTATTTTTCATCATGCTTAGTGCAATATTGTAAACTTGAATAACACCATGAACCAAACCAAACCACTAGTGATGCTGGAAGTGCTCCCAAGAAGCAAAGAAAAGCCGTGGTGTTACAATAAAAAATTGAATTCCTCGATATTTGCTACAGGTTGAGGTCTGCAGCTGCGGTTTCCCACCATTTCAAGACAGATGAATCCATCATAAGGACTATTGCTTTAAAAAAAAAGAAGATTGGTGAAGCTGTCACTGCAGCTACACCAACAGGTGTGAAAACCTGGCACTTTTTGTGAAATACCATATCTCATTCTGAAAATGCAGCTTTAAGGTAGATGCAGGATTGTTCTGAGAAAGGCATACTAAAAAACTCTCATATGATTAAAGCAAAAGCAAAGTCTTTATACAACAACCTAAAGCAAACAGAAAGTGAAGAATCTAAAGCTGGAGAATGTAAGGTCAGCAAAGAATGGTCTGATAATTTTAAGAAAGAGGTTTGGCTTTTAAAATGTCTATTATACAAAGTGAAGTAGTCAGAAAGAAAAACACCAATACAGTATATTAACACATATATATGAAATTTAGAAAGATGGTAACAATGACCCTATATGCAAGACAGCAAAAGAGACACAGATATAAAGAATAGACTTTTGGACTCTGTGGGAGAAGGCGAGGGTGGGAGGATTTGAAAGAATATCATTGAAACATGTGTATTACCATATGTGAAATATATCACCAGTCCAAGCTCAGTGCATGAAACAGGGCACTCAAAACCCGGGCACTGGGACAATCCAGAGATTTGAGATGGGGAGGGAGGTGGGAGGTGGGTTTGGGATGGGGGACACATGTACACCCATGGCTGATTCATGTCAATGTATGGCAAAACCCACCGCAATATTGTAAAGTAATTAGACTCCAATTAAAATAAATAAATTTTTTTTAAAAAAGTGATAGAGCAAGGCTTAAAAACTAACTAAACAAAAAATTGTCAAGATAAGAGGAGAAGCAGCTTGTACCCACCAGGGGGCAGCAGATGAGTTCCAGATACCATGTAGAAAATATCACTGAGGAGAGGGGTATCTGCCTGAACAGGTTTCACTGAGGAGAGGGGTATCTGCCTAAACACGTTTTGAATACAGACAAAAGTGCCCTATTCTGCTGGGAAAATGCCAGAAAGGACATTTATCAGTAAGGAAGAAAAGCAAGCACCAGGATTTAAGGCAGGGACGGATAGGCTAACTCTACAGTTTTCTTCAAACGCAGTTGAGTTTATATCTATATAGCATCTATAAAGATGCTAACTCCTTAGCCCTGAGTGTGTTAGTTGCTCAGTTGCATTTGACTCTTTGTGACACTATGGATTGTAGCCCTCCAGGTTCCTCTGTCCTTGGGATTCACCATGCAAGAATACTGGGGTGGGTTGCCACCTCCTTCTCCAGGGGATATTTGGGACCCAGGGATCAAACATGGGTCTCCTGCATTGCAGACGGATTCTTTGCCATCTGAGCCACAAGGCAAGCATTGAAGGGAAAAGATAAATCAGCTGCTGGTCTTTTGACTGTACAACAAGAAGGCCTGAAGAACCAGAATTCTTTTCCTGGATTGGTTCCATTGAGGTCAGAAAGTACTTTGCCAGTAAAGGACTGCCTTTTAAAGTTGTTTTGACCTTGGACAATATCCCTTGGCCACTTGGAACCCAAGTGTTCAACCGGGAAGGAGTTAAAGTGATTCGAGTGCCCCCAAACAATACATCTCTAGGTCAGCCTCTAGATCAGGTTGTCATAAGGTCCTTTAAGGTTCATTACACACAGTCCTCTATGGAAAGGATTGTCAACACTATGGAAGAGAACTCTAATAGAGAGGACATAGTTAAAGTTTGAAAGTATTACACTATTGAAGATGACGTTATTATAGAAAAAGCCATGAAAATCATCAAGCCTGAAACAATAAACTTCTGCAGGAGCAAACTCTCCAGATATTGTGTATGACTTCACAGGATTTATGACAGAGCCCATCAAGGAAAGAGATTGTGGATGCCACACATACAAAAAAAAAAAAAAGGCAGGTGATAAAGGTTTCAAGATACAGATCTTGGAGAAATTCAAGTGCTAGTAGACACCACACCAGAGGAATTCACAGAAGACTACTTGATGGAGATGAGAGCTTCCCAACCAGTGCCTGACAAAGAGGAGGAAGAAGAAGCAGAGTCAGAAAACAGACTGACATTAGACAATCTGGCAGAAGTGTTCTGACTCCTCTAGACTACTTTTGACTTCTTTTATAACAGGGAATCTTCTATGATACAGGCACTGAAACTAAAGCAAATGGTGGAAGAAGGGTTGGTACAGTATACAAACATTTTTGGAAAAATGAAAAAGCAAAAAAGTCAGATAGAGATCATGATGTGTTTCCATAAAGTTACACCATGTGTGCCTGCCTCTCCTGCCTTCCCTTCCACTTCCTTCACCTCTGCTGCCCTGGAGACAGAGACCAACTCCTCCTTTTCCTCCTCCTCCCCAACGTACTCAACACGAAGACGAGCATGAAAACCTTCATGATGAGCCACATCCACTTTAGCAGAGAATCATCACTGAGCGACTTCACTTTCACTTTTCACTTTCATGCATTGGAGAAGGAAATGGCAACCCACTCCAGTATTCTTGCCTGGAGAATCCCAGGGACGGGGAGCCTGGTGGGCTGCCGTCTGTGGGGTTGCACAGAGTCGGGCACGACTGAAGTGACTTAGCAGCAGCAGCAGCAGCAGCAGCATGACTTATGGTTATGAAACATCTGATGTGTATGTGTTTTGAGTGTCTTCATGTGAAAATCTAATGACTGTATGACAAGACACATTTGGAGATGTTTCTGTGCGATTCTCATCTCCTAAGTATGCATCATATAGAATATTGTGGGCAAGACGTAGTGCAGTGGACAGCCTATCCTTACATATGCATAAGATGAGTGATATTTAATATAACATAATTAGTGTGTTAGCTTTCTTACTGTTTCACAACTTTGCTCTCAGAGAATTACATTATTGTATAGTATGCCTCCCTCACTCTCTTGTAAATGGAGAAACTGCACATGAGCTTGTCACCAGAGGTGTTTTTTAAAGTAAAAATGCTCCCAATACTGTATTAAGAATATGACTGTAATACTGTATGCCACAAAATTTTTGTAACAATTCATTCATTAGTGTATAGGCTAAGCTACCATGAAGCAATCATATGGATTACACGAGGCTACCATAAAGCAATCTTATTGCTGCTTCTTCATTATCAAGGCATGAATCATAACTGTAAAAAATATGAACTTTTTTACATTATCTTTTCATTTTTGATATCTAGTGTTAATAAAATATAAAACATCTATAGTGTTTTGGATCATATAAAACAATATAGATGTAGGTACTGACAGATAATTCCTCTTGTAAACAGATGACATAAATTACAGTATCAATAAATACAGGACAGTGCTGTGAATGTATTTTCTCTTCCTTATGGATTTTTTTTTGGATACTGCCTTGTTTCTTTATTCCAGGTTTCTGGAGGGACAGTGATGGCATTCCCTGCCTTGACAGAAGGCAACACCTGATCTTACAAATAAAGACTGTGCTAACTAACACTGCAAATCTAGAGGGACAGAACATCCAGGCACCCACTGTGGCTTCTGGAGGCTTCTCTGTAGCTACCCCAAGACAAGGCTGGAGGAGAGGCACAAGGTGGGAACAGCTTCTTTCCTGAGCTGTGCGGGTGGCGGCTCCAGTCCCCTTCTGCTCTTTACTGCTTTCCCAAGATGCCCAAACCACTCTCCTGCTGGCGGCCAGGGCACATGGAGGATACTGCCCCACACCAGACAGTCTCACAGGGGTGGGTTCTCGAGTAGGAGCACTTGATCGCCTTCCCCACCCCCAGTGATGGGAGACCAAGATTTTGTACTACCTTATTCAACAACCTGTTCTACACATCCACCATTTTATCTGACTGACTCAATGGATTAATAGTGTATCAATACTTGGAATTGTCTCAGTGTGATGTGGATCCTGGTTTCCAAGCATCTAAAAAACACTACAGACACTTGGGTTGTTCGCCACACATCTGTGTCCTTGTGCATAATTTGTGACCTGCAGTTTGAACTCAGAAATTGTGAAAATCAAGCTCCAAAGCAACCAAGCTATTAATAGCTCTTGTTGAGTGGGAAGCAGCTGGCAAGCCCAGACCTTCGTATTTGGCCTGCTACTTGTTTGGAAAATGACTTCCCTTTCTAGTGAGAATGGGAAGTCAGGTGGCCCAAGGAGAAGGCGAATGAGTCACGTGTTCAGAAAGGTATGGTCACCCTTCTTTATTTGGGGGACTGTTACCTCCTGAACTCATCACAAAATATAACTGACTGTTGCTGGCTGTGGCCATCTCAGGGAAGATAAAACTCTTGCTGCATGAAATGAACTTAGGGAGTCTGACACCAAAATCTCTTTTAAAAAGTGTAGGGCAGCAAAACCTCCTGCACCACAGCTGTAAGCTGCCTGTGCCTGAGCTTGCATAGTCGCATCTAACTCTTTGTGATTCCATGGACTGTAGCCCACCAGGCTCCTCTGTCCATGGGATTCTCCAGGCAAGAATACTGGAGTGAGTTGCCATTCCCTTCTCCAGGGGATCTTTCCAATACAGGGATCGAACCCACATCTCCTATGTCTCTTGCATTGCAGGTGGGTTCTTTACCTGAGCCTCCTGGTAAGCACCAACTCCTCTCCCCCAGGTAAATAAACAGCACCAAACCACAAAAGCTACCCAAGGGGCTGGTGGCTTGGGGTCCGAGAGTCAGACTCACAGTAGGGCAGAAGGAGCAGGTGTGAATGTGCTGGAAGGGTTGATTCTCCCACTTTGCCCCCTCAGGGCCTCCAGTTATAACACTGCCCTGACTGGGTGTATCTATCCTCCCTGATACATAAGAGGTAGCGGCCGAACTCAACTCTCAGCTTCTTCTTGTGTTTCTCGTAGGGGTGGAAGGTGATGGCTTCAATCCCTCTGCCCCAGATAAGAGGCAAAATTCTCTGAAACTCAGGCAGATGGGACATGTGGGAGGCGGAGCATCTTCTCTTTGTGGAGGATGAGTGCGTGAACTCCTACAGAAAGTCAGTTCTCTGAGCACATGGTCCTGAAGCTTCTATCACCAACAGCTCACAGATTCTTGTCCCCTCTCCCTGATGAGGGGAGGGGGCCATGGAGGCCCATGAGCCCTTTCTGGCTTCCAGCCACCTGAAGTGTTCCCCGGAGAGGACGGGGACAGGTGTGGGCCCCACCCTTCTCAGGTTCTCTTCTCCGACCCCTGTCAGTGCAGCTGGATGAAAGCCTTCAGCTTTTAGGGAATGAAGCCCTTGTAGGGGATCTTGTTCTTATCCAGGTTGCAGGCCACAAGGCACTGTGGGCTCACATAGTTGAAGGGCTGAATGGTGCTCTTGGCCAGCAGCTTCTCATGTAGCAACTCATAAGCTGTCTTCTTTAAGGCACTCGTGGTGTCCACATGGGCCCCTGCCTCTATCAGGGTGTTCATGATCCCCAGGCAGTTGTTCTGCTTTGTGATGCACACTGGGGTGTTTGTTGTCAAATTCCTGACTGTCTGGGTCAACCCCGCAGTCGAGAGCACCTTGACCACCTGGAGGGAGGGGAATCTGTCCACCTAGAAGTGGCCCAAGTTCGTGGTCAGTGGCCACTGTCATGTGCAGGAGTGAAGCCATTCTTGCTGCGAGGGGAGCAGTTGAGCAGACCGTCAGGTGCTTCATGTCCTCCTGGTTGGGCCTGCACTCCACTTTCTCCAGCAGGTAGAGCAGGTGGAGAGTAATGGCCAGGGCTTTGGTGAACTGGGCTAAGTCCCTGGGCTCCTTGGGCCCACTCCACTTCCTAGACCCCTTTGCACAGCACCCACATTAGATCTGCAAAGCTGATTGGCAAGCCCAGACTGCCCTTGGCCAAGCGATTCTGTAGCACTAAGGAAAAGAGTTTATCAAAGAATAGGAAGCTTCTGGAGGTCAGAGGCTTCAAGTTGTTCCGCTGCATGTCCACGGCGTTCTTCCACTAGTGGATATAGCGCTAGAAGCTGTCCAGGTTGGCCCAGTAACACATATAGTAGAAAGTGTCCGGATGGGAGGGACCCAGGACCACTCTCAGATCAACAGTGCCTGCATGCCTATCTCATACTGTTAAGTGATGAGCGCCTCTAATTCCTCAGTGGTGTTCACCTTCCTGGAAGAGTCAGAGGTGAGGACCAGCTGGGGACTCAGGTTTAGGCAGATTCGTGCCCCTTGGTGATGTAGCTGCATGGCCCCTACCAAGAGTTTCAGGACTCTGAGCAGATCCTGCTTCTTAGCCATGTAGGTGGCTCCCAGCAACTCCAAGGCTGTCAGACGGCTTCCCGACTGGTGCTCAGGGGTTCCTCTATGGAGGAGCTGCAGCAGCAGGCACCCTGGGGCTGCACACATGCCTGGCTGGTGGAGGGGCCTTTTTGGATCAATCCTGGCTGTGAGTCTTCACCAGCAGGCTGCTCCTGGCTGAGGTCCTCCACAATGCTGGTGTGGTCTGTTACGTGGGCCACCAGCAGCAGGGTCATGCCATAGCTGTCCCATTCCCTGTGGGCCTAGCACCTGAACAGCAGCTTCTGGACACCTGGGCTGCTGGCCTTAGTGCAGTCACACAGGGGCATGTTATGCTCGACGCTGCACAGGTGCACCTGGGTGCCCTGCAGTAATAGGTAGCGGGCAATCTGGCGGTGGCCTGTGTAACAGGAGATCATGAGGCACGTGTGCCCACACTGATTGGCCACCTCCAAGTCCACCTGGTGTTTGCTCGCTGAGTAGCACACCACCTCCAGGTGTCTACAGAAGCAGAGCACAGGGGCTTCGAGTAGCTGCACGTAGTGCAGCTCACCATGGCCCCACAGTGCAGCAGGCTCTGCACCAGGTCCAGGTGGTCAGTGGCCGAGGTGGCTCAGGGCGGCTGTGCTCCCTTGATGGTCTCATCATTGTGAAGTGTACCAAGTTGCCCACTTCCATGCTGGTGCCGCGCTTGTCCACTGGGTACTTGGCCACATCTAGGTGGCTGTAATGGGAGGTAATGACAAGTGGCATCCCCACCTTAACCCCCCACCCCCGTCCTCTGCTCGCCAACTAGCCCATGAGCTCGTCTAGCTCCTCCCGGCTCCAGCCACTAAGCAGCATCTGAAGCATCTGAGACTTGTCACTGTGGACTGTGCTGTATATGGCAGTGTGGTGGTCCACCATCTGGGACTCCACCAAGACATGAGTTGGCTGCCAGAAGGGTTGGGGGGACAGGGGACCGAGGACTAGAGCCCAGAGGGGCAGGCTGCAAATTTCACCATCTCTCCTGCTGCCATCCTAGCTGTGTCTCCTTATGAATTTTCTTAATAACATTTTTTTCTCTGGCTTACTTTAAGAATACAGTATTTAGGGCCTTCCTGGGTGGCTCTCTTCTTCTCACAGCTATTTGTAAGGCCTCCCCAGACAGCCATTGTGCTTTTTTGCATTTCTTTTCCATAGGGATGGTCTTGATCCCTGTCTCCTATACGATGTCACGAACCTCTGTCCATAGTTTATCAGGCACTCTGTCTATCAGATCTAGTCCCTTAAATCTATTTCTCACTTCCACTGTATAATCATAAGGGATTTGATTTAGGTCATACCTAAATGGTCTAGTGGTTTTCCCCACTTTCTTCGATTTAAGTCTGAATTTGGCAATAAGGAGTTCATGATCTGAGCCACAGTCAGCTCTCAGTCTTGTTTTTGCTGACTGTATAGAGCTTCTCCATCTTTGGCTGCAACGAATATAATCAATCTGATTTCGATGTTGACCATCAGGTGATGTCCATGTGTAGAGTCTTCTCTTATGTTGTTGGAAGAGAGTGTTTGTTATGACCAGTGGGTTCTCTTGGCAAAACTCTATTAGTCTTTGCCCTGCTTCATTCCACATTCCAAGGCCAAATTTGCCTTTTACTCCAGGTGTTTCTTGACTTCCTACTTTTGCATTCCAGTCCCCAATAATGAAAAGGACATTTTTTGGGGGTGTTAGTTCTACAAGGTCTTGTAGGTCTTCATAGAACCATTCATCTTCAGCTTCTTCAGCATTACTGGTTGGGGCATAGACTTGGATTACAGTGATATTGAATGGTTTGCCTTAGAAACGAACAGATATCATCCTGTCCTTTTTGAGATTGCATCCAAGTACTGCATTTCAGACTCTTTTGTTGACCATGATGGCTACTCCATTTCTTCTGAGGGATTCCTGCCCACAGTAGTAGATATAATGGTCATCTGAGTTAAATTCACCCATTCCAGTCCATTTTAGTGTTCTGATTCCTAGAATGTTGATGTTCACTCTTGCCATCTCTTGTTTGACCACTTCCAATTTGCCTTGATTCATGGACCTGACATTCCAGATTCCCATGCAATATTGCTCCTTTTGCATCGGACCTTGTTTCTATCACCAGTCACATCCACAGCTGGGTATTGTCTCTGCTTTGGCTCCATCCCTTCATTCTTTCTGGAGTTATTTCTCCACTGATCTCCGGTAGCAATATTGGGCACCTACGACCTGGGGAGTTCCTCTTTCAGTATCCTATTATTTTGCCTTTTCATACTGTTCATGGGGTTCTCAAGGCAAGAATACTGAAGTGGTTCGCCATTCCCTTCTCCAGTGGACCACATTCTGTCAGACCTCTCCACCATGACCCACCCAACTTGGGTTGTCCCGCGGGCATGGCTTAGTTTCATTGAGTTAGACAAGGGTGTGGTCCTAGTGTGATTAGATTGACTAGTTTTCTGTGAATATGGTTTCAGTGTGGCTGCCCTCTGATGCCCTATTGCAACACCTACCGTCTTACTTGGGTTCTCTTACCCTGGGCGTGGGGTATCTCCTCACGGCTGTTCCAGCAAATCGCAGCCACTGCTCCTTACCTTGGACGAAGGGTATCTCCTCACTGCTGCCCTTCCTGACCTTCAATGTGGGATAGCTCCTCTAGGCCCTCCTGAGCCAGCGCAGCCAAAACTTCTTGGACGTTTGTTGCTCTTCCCGGCCGCCGCCCCTGGCCTCGGGTGTGGGGTTGCTCCTCCCAGCTGCCGCCCCTGGCCTCGGGCACGGGGTGGCTCCTCCAGACCATCGCCCCTGACCTTGGACGTGGGTTGGCTCCTCTGGACTGCGCTTAGTCAGCCACTTGCGCTTAGTGTGTGGCTGTCGCAGCTGTTTGCGCTTAGTGTGCTGGCCGTCGCAGCCTAGATAGCATATTCAAAAGCAGAGACATTACTTTGCAAACAAATGTCCATCTAGTCAAGGCTATGGTTTTTCTGGTGGTCATGTATGGATGTGAGAGTTGGACTGTGAAGAAAGCTGAGCACAGAAGAATTGATGCTTTTGAACTGTGGTGTTGGAGAAGACTCTTGAGAGTCCCTGGGACTGCAAGGAGATCCAACCAGTCCATTCTGAAGGAGATCAGCCCTGGGTGTTCTTTGGAAGGACTGATGCCGAAGCTGAAAAATCAATACTTTGGCCACCTCATGCGAAGAGTTGACTCATTGGAAAAGAACCTGATGCTGGGAGGGATTGGGGGCAGGAGGGGAAAGGGCCGACAGAGGATGAGATGGCTGGATGGCATCACCAGCTCGATGGACATAAGTTTGAGTGAATTCCGGGAGTTGGTGATGGACAGGGAGGCCTGGTGTGCTGTGATTCATGGTGTTGCAAAGAGTCGGACACGACTGAACGACTGAACTGAACTGAACTGACTGGTGGCTCAGTGGTAAAGAATCTGCCTGGCAATTCAGGGGTGACTGGTTCCATCCCTGATCTGAGAATATCCCACGTGTTTTGGAGCAAATAAACCCACGTGTGCCACAACTATTGAGACAGTGTTCTAGAGCCTCAGAGCTTCAACGACTGAGCCCACATACCCTAGAAGCTGTGATCCACAACAGAAGCCACCACAATGAGAAGGGTGTGGCTCGCCACTAGAGAGTAGACCCCACGCATCACAACTAGAGAATACCCCCATGCAGCAACAAAGACTTAGCACAGCACCCCCAACACAAAACAAATACAATTATTTTTTTAAAAAGAATACAGTATATAAGGCATGAGTGGGTGTGCGTTATCAGTTGTGTCTGACTCTTTGTGGTCCCATGGAGTGTAGCCTGCCAGGCTCCTCTGTCCATGGGATTTCCCAGGCAAGAATACTGGAGTGGGTTGCCATTTCCTCCTCCAGGGGATCTTCCCCACCCAAGGATCAAACCCATGTATCTTGTTCGTCTCCTACCCTGGCAGTCAGATTCTTTACCACTATTGCTCAGGTAACGGATATAACATACAAAATATGTGTTAATCAACTGTTTATGTTAACCGTAAGGCTGCCAGTCAACAATAGACTATTAGTAGTTAAGTTTTGGAAGAGTCTAAAGTTATACTTGGATTCTTGACTCAGAGGGGTGTTGGTGCCCCTAACCCCTACATTGTTCAAGGGTCAACAGAACTGTCATTGTTGCTTCCACGACCTAATACTTCCCTGGGACAGTGTTTTGCGTGCTTGTTCTAGGAATGCTGGATAAAGACCAAAGGGAATTCTCCGACTGAGGGACTGCTGCATGCAGAGAGACAACAGCAGAGTGTGCAATTCACTCCCTAACCCATCTCCCTATCCTCTCCCAGGTGTCTGAAGGGAAACAGCAGAGACTCCCTGGAGGACAAAGAGAAGTCACAGCCTTGACTAAGACTAAAATGTGGCAGGTAGATTACGACAGTAAAGCATCAGTATAATGGCCCAGTATGGCCAGTGGAAAAAGCTAGCAGGGGGTGCAGGCTCACTGTGGATTTCCGCCAATGGAATGTGTGTCGCTCCAGTGGCCCTGGCCATTCGAGACTCTGTGGCTGTAAATGAACGCACAGCACAGACTGATGGCACTGGGAGTGCTGTGTCACTGCCTAGGCCTTCTTTTCTGTCCCACTGGACTTGAAGACACTCCTCTATGGGTCTCTTGTGCTCCTACACATCTTGCTGAGTGTGACAGGAAAGCAAGGCCCCAAGTGCTCTTTCCCTGGCATTTCTCAGGTTTGTGCTTACAGCAAATGACTCCAAGGCTGGTTTCCAGGCTGCTCTTAGGCAGCAGGTTGCTCATGCTCAGGATCCTTTCCTGTAAGGCAACTCAGTGCACATGCAGGCATTTGTCAAGGATGATCTGCGACACCTCTGTGGGAACTCAGGCTTAGGAAACTCACAGCCTTTTAAAACTCACAGCCATTTTTTTTTTTTTAATGGAATCTTCTCTGTTGCTGTAAGAGAAAGAGACCTTTTCCTCCTTCCCTTTTCTTAGAATCTTTCCTGGAGAAAACTGGTATTTGTAAACCCTTCCTCTGCCCCTTGGATACATATGTAAATCTTATAAGGGTAAATAAGCCTTCTGTCAGCAAAACAACCCAGAGTAATTTTCTTTGGGACTAGGAGCCATCTCCTTGAAATATAAACACCAAAGAAGATGGTGATCGGTCACCCTGGGAGCTTAGCCTCAGGGCCTGGCTCTAAGCTGGAACTCAGTTCAGTCCCTCAGTCCTGTCTGACTGCTTGTAACCCCATGGGTTGCAGCATGCCAGGCTTCCCTGTCCATCACCAACTCCCGGGGCTTGCTCAAGCTCATGTCCATCGAGTCAGTGATGCCATCCAACCATCTCATCCTCTGCTGTCCCCTTCTCCTACAGCCTTCAATCTTTCCAAGCATCAGGGTCTTTTCTAATGAGTCAGTTATTTGCATCAGGTGGCCAAAGTATTGGAGCTTCAGCTGCAGCTTCAGTCCTTCCAATGAATGTTCAGGATTCATTTCCTTTAGGATTGACTGGTTGGATCTCCTGGCAGTTCAAGGGACTCTCAAGAGTCTTCTCCAACACCACAGTTCAAAAGCATTCATTCTCTGCCCTTCGGCTCTCTTTATGGTCCAACTCTCACATCCGTACATGACTACTGGAAAAACCATAGCTTTGACTAGATGGACCTTTGTGGGCAAAGTAATGTCTCTGATATTTAATATGTTCTCTTGGATTGTCATAGCTTTTCTTCCAAGGAGCAAGCATCTTTGAATTTTGTGGCTGCAGTCACCATCTTCAGTGATTTGGGATCCTAAGAAAATAAAACCATTCAACGTTCTCATTGTTTCTCCGTCTGTTTGCCATGAACTGATAGGACCAGATGCCATAATCTTCATTTTTCGAATGTTGAATTTTAAGCCAGCTTTTTCACTCTCCTTTTCCACTTTCATCAAGAGTCTCTTTAGTTTTTCTTTGATTTCTGCCAAAAGGGTAGTGTAATTTCCACATCTGAAGTTACTGATACTTCTCCCGACAATCTTGATTGCAGCTTATGCTTCTTCCAGCCCAGCGTTTCTCACGATGTACTCTGCATATAAGCTAAATGAGCAGGGTGACAATATACAGCCTTGACATACGCCTTTTCCTATTTGGAACCAGTCTGTTGTTCCATGTCCAGTTCTAACTGTTGCTTCTTGACCTGCATGTATGTTTCTCAAGAGGCAGATCAGGTGGTCTGGTATTCCCATATCTTTCAGAATTTTCCACAGTTTATTGTGATCCACACAGTCAAAGGCTTTGGCATATTCAATAAAGCAGAAATAGATGATTTTCTGGAACTCTCTTGCTTTTTCAATGATCCAGCAGATGTTGGCAATTTGATCTCTGGTTCCTCTGCCTTTTCTAAAACCATCTTGAACATCCAGAAGTTCATGGTTCACATATTGCTGAAGCCTGGTTTGGAGAATTTTGAGCATTACTTTACTAGCATGTGGGATGAGTGCAATTGTGCATTGTTCGATCATTCTTTGGCATTGCCTCTTTGGGATTGGAATGAAAACTGACCTCTTCCATTCCTGTGGCCACTGCTGAGTTTTCCATATTTGCTGGCATATTGAGTGCAGCACTTTCACAGCATCATCTTTCAGGATTTGAATTAGCTCAGCTGGAATCCATCACCTCCACTAGCTTTGTTCGTAGTGATGCTGTCTAAGGCCCACTTGACTTCACATTCCAGGATGTCTGGCTCTAGGTGAGTGATCACACCATCGTGATTATCTTGGTCATGAAGCTCTTTTTAAAATAGTTCTTCTGTGTATTCTTGCCACCTCTTCTTAATATCTTCTGCTTCTGTTAGGTTCATACGATTTCTGTTCTTTATCAACTCCATCTTTGCATGAAATGTTCCCTTGGTATCTCTAATTTTCTTGAAGAGATCTCTAGTCTTTCCCATTCTGTGGTTTTCCTCTATGTTTGCATTAATCACTGAAGAAGGCTTTCTTATCATTGCTTGCTATTGTTTGGAACTCGGCAGTCAGATGCTTATATCTTTCCTTTTCTCCTTTGCTTTTCACTTCTCTTCTTTTCACAGCTATTTGTAAGGCCTCCTCAGACAGCCATTTTGCTCTTTTGCATTTCTTTTCCATGGTCTTGATCCCTGTCTCCTGTACAACGTCACGAACCTCTGTCCATAGTTCATCAGGCACTCTATCGGATCTAGTCCCTTAAATCTATTTCTCACTTCCTCTATATAACCATAAGGGATTTGAATTAGGTCATACCTGAATGGTCTAGTGGTTTTCCCCACTTTCTTCAATTTAAGTCTGAATATGGCAATAAGGAGTTCATGATCTGAGCCACAGTCAGCTCCCGGTCTTGTTTTGGCTGACTGTATAGAGCTTCTCCATCTTTGGCTGCAAAGAATATAATCAATCTGATTTCGGTGTTGACCAGCTGGTGATGTCCATGTGTAGAGTCTTCTCTTGTGTTGTTGGAAGAGAGTGTTTGTTATGACCAGTGGGTTCTCTTGGCAAAACTCTATTAGCCTTTGCCTTGCTTCATTCCGTACTCCAAGGCCAAATTTGCCTTTTTCTCCAGGTGTTTCTTGACTTCCTACTTTTGCATTCCAGGACCTATCATGAAAAGGACATCTTTCTGTGGTGTTAGTTCTAAAAGGTCTTGTAAGTCTTCATAGAACTGTTCAACTTCAGCTTCTTCAGTGCTACCGGTTGGGGCATAGGCTTGGATTATTGTGATATTGAATGGTTGGCCTTGGAAACGAAGAGATCATTCTGTCGTTTTTGAGATTGCATCCAAGTACTGCATTTTGGACTCTTTTGTTGACCATGATGGCTACTCCATGTCTTCTAAGGGATTCCTGCCCGCAGTAGTAGATATAATGGTCATCTGACTTAAATTCACCCATTCCAGTCCATTTTAGTGTTCTGATTCTTAGAATGTTAACGTTCACTCTTGCCATCTCTTGTTTGACCACTTCCAACTTGCCTTGATTCTTGGACCTGACATTCCAGGTTCCTATGCAATATTGCTCTTTACAGCATCGGACCTTGCTTCGATCACCAGTCACATCCACAACTGGGTATTGTTTTTGCGTTGGCTCCATCCCTTCATTCTTTCTGGAGTTATTTCTCCACTGATCTCCAGTATCATATTGGGCACCTACCGACCCGGGGAGTTCCCCTTTCAGTATCCTATCATTTTGCCTCTTCATACTGTTCATGGGGTTCTCAAGGTAAGAATACTGAAGTGGTTCGCCATTCCCTTCTCCAGTGGACCACATTCTGTCAGGCCTCTCCACCATGACCCTCCTGTCTTGGGGGCCATACATGGCATGGCTTAGTTTCATTGAGTTAGACAAGGCTGTGGTCCGTGTGATCAGATTGGTTACAACTACTTTTTAAGGGAAGAACCCCTCCTCTGGACAACATGTGAAGGGAGCCAAGATAAGTGGGAAAACTGTATGTCATTATTACATTATGCCAAGACACTGAAAGCCGGACTGGAGAAAGAGACTCCTGAGAATGTAGACCCTGCAGGAACAAGGGCATCAGGAAAGCCCAGGATGAAACCCTCAGCTAGGGAATAATAGGCAAAAGTCTCAAAGTCAACTGATGGAGGGAATCCTGGAGGTGGAAACTGGTGAACCACAAGTTTCAATAACTTGACCAGAGGCTAATCTATGCTTGCCTTTTCTGGTAAATATTCATACTGCAGAAGACTCTTGAGAGCCCCTTGGTCTACAAGGAGATCAGACCAGTGAATCCTAAAGGAAATCATCCCTGAATATTCATTGGAAGGACTGGTGATGAAGCTGAAGCTTCAGAGACATGATGTGGACAGAATCAGGGGCAGGGTGGGCAAGATCAAGGGCAGGATGTGGGTGGGCTCAGAGGCAAAAGTGGGTGAATTTGGGGCAGGGTTTGTATGAGGCACCACCAGAGAAGCCCACTTGGGTGGGATTGGGAGAAAGTGTGGCCTGAGTTCAGGGTGAAACCACCCTCCTCTTCATCTTTAGCACCTCACTTTCAATCTCTCCCCAGAGCCACAAGGCTCTTCTGTGTTGTTTACAACCCATAGAGTAACAGGTACTGTAAGCAACTCCCACCCCGAGCACTCAATGGACCCCAAGGTGAGACTTTTTCTTCTCTATCTCATGAGCTTTCAGTCCCACCCGCCCCGCCCCCTTCTCCCTACCTGACCACCTTCTTTGTCTGGTTCTACGTGCTTGAATTGCCTCCTATTCCTTCTTCCCTCTGCCTGACTGCTTTCACACCTACTGACCAATCTCAGTGGGTCCCCTCCTCTCTTTCTGACCTTCCCTACACTCCCCCACCTTATTACTCAGTCATCGTCTAGTCTCACTTTTCTTTCTGTGTGGCTGCTGTTTATTGATAAGCTCCTTGCCTGACCACACCCCCAACACTTCTCTTTCTGCCTGTCTCTCTCTTTCTGCCTGTCTAGCCCTCCATTCCTCTGCTCCTCAGTATAACCATCCCCTGTTCCTCCTGTCTTCTTGCTTGCCCATCTGCTTTCTTCTCCCAGCCCCTGCCTGACATTCCACCCCAACCATCCCTGAAAGGACACCCTCAATTCCTCTCTTTTGAATTTCTGACTTCCCTTCATTTCTTTTTTATTCTTCCTGCCTCACTTCCCCAGTCACCTTCTCCCTGCTTCTCATCTCCAAAATCCCTCCTTCTTTGTTTGATCAGCCCTCATCCCTCCACACTCCTGACCCCATTCCTCACCTCCTTTATGTTTTACCAACCTCCATTCATCTACTGTGGTCCAGCTAGTAAAGAATCCACCTGCAATGCAAGAGACCTGGGTTCAATCCCTGGTTTGGGAAGATCCCCTGGAGAAGGGAAAGGCTACCTATTCCAGTATTCTGGCCTAGAAAATTCCGTGGGATCGCAAAGTGTTGGACATGACTGGGCGACTGCCACTCACACTCATGTACTTCTCCCTGTCAGACCTCCCCTCCATCCCTCCTCTCCTTCCTGTTTGATCTCTTTCTACTCTTCCATCCATCCTACCCGATCACACTCTTTCCTACATCCCAGCTTAACTTCTTCCTCCATCCTCCATGCTTGATCATACCCTCTTTGCCGCCTTCTTCTTTACCTAGTAATCACTGAATTCCTCTCTTCTTTCCTGCTAGTTCACTTCCCATCCCTCTCCTTCTGCCTGACTGCCCTCCAATCCCCCCCTTTCTCTCATTTTACCTGCCTGATCCCCCTCCATAGCCACCCCCTCCGTACCTCATCATCATTCTTTCTGCCCACAGGTTCCAGATGATGAGGTGTGCAGTTGTCCACTAGTGCACAATGTCTTTGAGGTCACTGATGATTTCTGTCATCTCCCCAAAGGCCTTTGCAAACTCCACTATTGCTGGGAGAAGCTGAGGCATGCCAAGGTGGACCTAGAGTATGTTCGTGCAGTAGGTTACAAGGCTGAGTGTGGCTGAGAGGCAGCATGGGATCCTAGAAGCCCCTTCTCACACTTACCCTCCACAGTTGCACGAGCTGGTTGAGCAGGAGCACAAGGTGTGAAGAGCCACGATGAATCGGACAGGGCTGCTGACCCTGATGCTTCACCAAGCAGTCCAGCATGATCCACTCAGCACTGACCGACGCTTCAGAGTAGACAGCTGAGCTCTGCTCAACTGAGGTCCTATGCCCAATACTTGGTGCAAGGGAGACACTACGAATTTCTCACACACCTATTCCTCTAACCATGTCTTTCTCAGGGCATCTCAAAGTTTCTCTGTGCTTCTCTGTTCCCCATTTAGTATCCTATCTCTACGCCTCCTTAAGGTGGACTGGTCTTTAAAATTTCCCCACTTCTGTCCTTTCTCTTATCCCCTGTCTCTCTCTTTCCTGAATCTGAGCAGGGCCAAAGGATCTGCCCTGTGCTCATCTCCCCCTGGCCTGAGTTTTGTTTAGAAACTTGAGATTAGCAAGACATTTTAATATCTCCTGGTGGCCCCTAATCCAGTCTCTGTGCCCACAAACCCAATTCCAAACCTCCAATGGTGGTGGGGGACAGTGCAGCTTTACTTGTCTGGCAGGCCCATTTGCAGTTGGCTGAGAAGTGCTGCACACTCAGCTCAGTTTGTCAAGGGAGAGGTGAGGTTACAAAGTGGGTACCAGTGACCCTGAGTCCCCCGTCCCAGGCCATCAGGTCTGTCATTGTCACCTGATTAGTGCACTTTGACCAACTTCTGTATAATTGTTGGCATTCCCCAGGCCAGAGATGCTGGAAAAATGTTGCAGTGGAGGGAAAAGGTGATGAGTCCATGTTGGGACACTGAGGAGAGTTCAAGGTTCAATGCAATCGGGCCCTTGCCCCTGCCCATCTTGTCCCACCCCTCACCACACCATGAGGTCCCAGCCCTTCTGTCAGCCTTGGCCCCTGTCAGTGCAGTCCTGGTCTATGCACATCATCCCCCCCCCACCAGCCCCCACCTCTGATCTTGTCTTGTTCTCCTATTCCCACTACCCTTCTCTGGGTCTACTCTTCCCAGCTGGCTCTGTCTACCTAATGCCTGTAGGGTTGCCAGAAGAGGATTGGGACCTCTGCTATATCTGCCTTTGCAAGGCCCTGCCAGGCCAGTGGAGGTGTGTCCAGTAAGGCTGCCTGTGGGAACTCGTATGACTCAAATGAGGCTTCAACCACTCTTCCTGTTCTTTTTATATTCACTAGACCCTCAGAGATGTTTTTGTTGTTGTTGTAATTTACACTATTGTTTTTTTCTGAATGGACTCAGATATTTCACCTAAATATTTCAGGATGTTGCTCTAGAGTTACACCTCGTATTCCACCATAACTAGTGTATCAGTTATCTAATGCACTACCTTGGAGAAGGAAATGGCAACCCACTCCAGTCTTCTTGCCTGGAGAATTCCATGGACAGAGGAGCTTGGCAGGTTGCAGTCCATGGAGTCACAGGAGTCGGGCACGACTTAGCGACTAAACCACCACCACCACCAATGCCCTACCTATCTGGTGCCATAGCTCCTTTCTTTATTCCCAGTATTGTATTTTTCTTTCTTTAACTTGATCATATTTTCCAGGAGCTAGTCCATATAAATAATTATAAGATTAAATTTTAGTTTTAATTATACTCCCTATGTTTATATTTATTTATGTAAACTTTCATTTTATTAATTGCCACTTTTTTTGTTTTGTTTCATTTTTTATGTTTGCTCCATTTTGTTCTTTCTTGAATTCCTATCTTTATTAATTTTGTTTTCCAGTCTATTATAGTAGTAAAGGATTTGAAAATATACACTTTTTTCTAATGCAGCTGTATCTGATAAACTCTGGTCTGAAAAGTGCAAGTTCAGAATTGATTTCTCACTCTGATTCTACCTATTGAGGAATGCTTCTTAGTTTCTAACTGGTTAAGCAGTTTTGCTATCTTTCCTTTCTATATTTGTAATTATGCTTTTACTGTGATCAGAGAATATAGCTTGTTGAATCTGAACTCAAAATATTACTCAGGATTTTCTTTGTGGGCCAGATTACTCGTGAGTTTCATAAACTTTCATGGATGTAAGAAAATATATCTTCTGTTAGGTTCAGATTACTCATTAGGACTTTTCTGTCCAGTTTGACAGTTACTGCTTCTTTACTCTGGAGAAGGCAATGGCAACCCACTCCGGTGCTCTTGCCTGAAAACTCCCATGGACTGAGGAGCCTAGTAGGCTGCAGTCCATGGGGTCGCTACGAGTCAGACACAACTGAGCGACTTCACTTTCACTTTTCACGCTCATGCATTGGAGAAGGAAATGGCAACCCACTCCAGCATTCTTGCCTGGTAGGCTGCCGTCTACGGGGTCGCACAGAGTCGGACACGACTGAAGCGACTTAGCAGCAGCTTCTTTACTCTGACTTTTGTCTTTTTGTCTGCTCCAGCTGTTATGCTATCAAAAGATAGAACAAATGTTGTGATATTTTAAAACAAGTTTCTCTTTGTAGTTGTGTTTTTGGCAGGTAGAGGTGGAAAATCCTAAAGTACGTATCTTAGGCTGTTTTGCACAATGCCACTATGTGTTTTCCTTGTTTTGCTTGTTTAGTCCTTTTGACCTTGAATTTATTTTCCCAAGTACATCATCACTGCTTCTTTTATTTTGCAGCCACTAACCTGGTGTGTGGGTTTCCCAGGTGACTCAGTGGTAAAGAATCCACTCGCAGTGCAGGAGAGATGGGTTTGATCCCTGGGTTGGGAAGATTCCCTGGAGTAGGAAATGGCACTCCAAGCCAGTATTCTTGCCTGAAAAATTCCATGGACAGAAGAGCCTTGGGGCTAGAGTCCAGGACTTGCAAAGAGTCAGACACGATTGAGCAACTGAGCATGCACAACCTTGTGTATCTTTGCCTAAACCTTATTTTTCTCACTGTTTAACATATACTTCTTTTCAACTATATATATATATATTTTGCTCTCATTGCACACTTGTGTCTTCAGATTTAGTCCATTTGAATATGTATAAATATGATAATCTTGTCTTTTGTATTAAAATTTCCTAATATCAATTTTACTGTTTCCTAAATGCTAAAATTTCCTTATTTCAATCTTACTGTTTCCTAAATGCAACCTTTTCTTTTCTTCTTCCTAATACTTTGATGCTTCTCTGCATTTCTGTGCCTCCTCCTTACATCATTAATGCTTTTTATGTTTACTAATGGTACAAGTATATATTGTGCCACTTCTAACAGGCATGATTTATGTTTTCTCTATTATTTGATCAGCATACAATTAACTGTTCTTTGTAGAGAAAGATATTTATCACCCATATTTGCCTCAGGAAGAGGAACAGTATTATTTTTGTGTTTCTCTAGAAATATTAAAGCTGCTCTTTGGAAGACTGTATTTTTCTTAGGTTAAGTCCATTCTGCTTCAAGAAAACTTACTTAGTATTGTATTCAAAGTTCCCAGTTACTTTATTTATCATCATTTAACTCTAGCTATGCTGCTGCTGCTGCTGCTGCTGCTGCTGCTGCTGCTAAGTCGCTTCAGTCGTGTCCGACTCTGTGTGACCCCATAGACGGCAGCCCACCAGGCTCCCCCGTCCCTGGGATTCTCCAGGCAAGAACACTGGAGTGGGTTGCCATTTCCTTCTCCAATGCGTGAAAGGGAAAAGTGCAAGTGAAGTCGCTCAGTCGTGTCCGACTCTTAGCAAACCCTGCAATTGCAAGTGTATGTTTTACCACAAGAGTTATTGCTAACCATTGTTTTGCTCCCTTATTTTGAGGTCTATCTTCTCATTCACTGTTCATTTATCTACAATACTTCCTTTAGTGTTTCATCAAATAGAGTAAACTGGTGGGATAGTCTTCAAATTATTTAATGTCTGAACCTGTTGTTCTTTTGCTCTAAGGAGTGTTTTCTTGGGAGTGGGTATAGGATCTCTGCATTAGAGTCCTCCTTTTTAACTACACTTTTTATTTTTGTATTGGAGTATAGCAGATTAACAATTGGAGAAGGCAATGGCAACCCACTCCAGTACTCTTGCCTGGAAAATCCCATGGGCGGAGGAGCCTGGTAGGCTGCAGTCCACGGGGTCGCTAACAGTCGGACACCACTGAGCGACTTCACTTTCACTTTTCACTTTCCTGCATTGGAGAAGGAAATGGCAACCCACTCCAGTGTTCTTGCCTGGAGAATCCCAGGGACGGGGGAGCCTGGTGGGCTGCCGTCTATGGGGTCACACAGAGTTGGACACGACTTAAGTGACTTAGCAGCAGCAGTAGCAGCAGCAGCAGCAGATTAACAATGTTGTGATAGTTTCATGGAAAACAAATGGACTCAGCCATACAAATACATGTATCCAAGAGTCCTTCTTTGTTGATGGCCTACGAGAAGTGGCTTCTAAGATGGCTCCCAATGACCCCAGACTCCTGGTATCCAAGGCTTTGTGTAATTCCTTCCATTTGCGTAACTCACTTCTAAGCAGTAATGTACCTTTAACATTGAGGAGATGCCACCTTCGTGGTTAGCTGACCAGAGATTGTAGGTTCTGTCTTGCTAACAGGCTCTCTTCCTTGTGGACTTAGTGAACCAACCTGCCATGTTGGGGAGGCCTATATAGCAGGGACCTCAGGATTGCCTTTGACAAATAGTATGAAACTGAGGCTGTCAGTCCAACAGCCCAAATGAACTGGATCCTGCAAACAACCACATAAATGAGCTTGGAAGAACATCCTTCCCCAGGTGAGCCTTCGGATGAGGCCCCAAGCCTAGCTGAGACCTTGATTGCAGCCACATGAGAGACCCTGAAACAGAGGATCAAGCTACGCTGTGCCTAGGATTTTGACCCACATAAATACTGAGATAATCAGTGCATGTTGTTTTAGACAACTAAAGTTTATGGGAATGTGGAGACAGACAGATAGGGACTGGGGGCGGGGGATGGTCAGTGATGTTGTGAAAGATACTAGGTGGTTTCTGAAATGAAAACCATACCATCCAGCAGGCAAGTTCAGTGTTCGGCTGCTCCAGGAGTCAGTTTTAGAAACCCTGTGGGTCATCAATCGGCAGTCTGGGAAGATGGATAATTGGAAACCTGCCTGGGATGTGGTACTGCTGTACTTGTGTTGGTTATTACTCAATGTTGTCATAGTCATCACTGTGGATTAATAATATGAGGAGCCTGGCCATTCAAGTGATTAGGGGACTTTGAAGTGTCCTCTGCCAGTCCCTGTAGTCCATCCATGGGTGGATTCTGCTGGTCAGTGATTGATTGGCAGCAAGAGCAATCAGGGGTATAGTGCCAGGGATGTGAGGTGTGCAGAGACCAATTTTTTTGAGTTGGTCAGTCACTGGGGGACTTGGTGCACACCTGGATTCCAGTGTCTAAGAAAGGAGGGAGGATGAGTTTGAGTTTTCACCTCTATCAGAAGAGGGAAATTTAGGCAGATCACTGTGGATGTGCACTGAAATATGCAGAAGCTCAGTTTATGCCCACAAGATGGCCTCCTCCAGCCCGAGCATTTTGAGGACAATGGATAACAGGAATATTGTTTACTGGGAGCGGACCCAGTATGGGGTTCAGAATCACAGACCGACTTTGAAGTCAGCTGATCTTGGCTTCAGTATTTCCTGGTCTTTTACTTGCTAGCAGTGTGACCTTAGGATAACTGACTTAGCCTCACTGTGCTTCAACAGCTTCTGCTGTCAAATGGTGCTAATGATAATCATTGTCGTGTAGCTGGCAAGGTTACAGTGAAAATTAAATGAGGTACCTGATATTGATCAGCAGGGCCTCAGGGCAGGGCAGGCGTGTCACAGGAGGGGCAGATTCCAGCCTTGTTGCCCCTGAGATGAATCACCATTCCACTGTTGAGCATGAGTACCACCTGGCTGGTGTCCCACGTCCAGAGCCCTGCCTATTTTAGTGAAAAATGTGATGTAGTTGATGGAGGAACAGTGGGATGAAGGGTGAGCCCCATAGCCTGGGAGAGGGGGAGGTCCAGGGTGTCTGCAGGCAGCAGTGTCCAGGTAGGGGTGACCACCAGCCCCAGCCTGGGAGACATTCCCCCCTGATGTCCAGCACTCCCCACTGGCTCTGTGCAAATGCTCAGCTGATCACCACCAGATCTTCCGTTTTCCTGATCCTTGGGGATTTGCTAATTTCCCCTCTACGCTGATCTAGGGCAGAAAATTCCCCTCCCTTTTTCGTTTTTGTTTTTGTTTTTTTGTTTTTTTTGGAAGTTAGAGGACGGCCAGGTAGTAGGGTGAGCACAGTCTCTAGGGCCCTTGTAGCTCTTCCTCCTCTTCTCAAAGATGAATAAAGTGGCCTGAGAAGGTACATGAGTTGGCCAGGTTCCTGGGGTTGTGACAGTAATGGACTGGAGCCAGGTCTCCTGACTGTGTCCTCCACCCTCCCCACACTCCAGCCAAGACCAGCTTTCCCACTAAAAGTTCCCCTTGAAATTTGCAAACAGAGGAGGATGAGGGAGCCAGACCCTGCCCCACAGCTCCCTTCTGACAGTCCTGAGTCTGCTGTCAACACGGGGACAGGCTGGTTGTCACAGGGGCTCAGTGAGACAGTATATATGATAAAACTGCATTACTTTATTTTATTATATGGATATGAAATAGTTAAATATATTTTATATTGTTACATAAATTCATATATGTATATAAAAATGTAAAAATGTATATTTTTATATATGGTTATATAAAAATAGTTTTATTTTTGTAACAGGAAGTCATATACTCTAAGTAGAAAGAAGAAAATTAAAGTGACCTCTAAGTCTATTATCACCTAACTATCAATTCTATTAACATTTTGATGTTTATGGTTTCAGACATTTTCTCTGGTATGTGCATGTGTGGCTATTCATGAGTGTTTCAGTTCAGTTCAGTTCAGTCGCTCAGTTGTGTCCGACTCTTTGCGACCCCATGAATCGCAGCATGCCAGGCCTCCCTGTCCATCACCAACTCCCGGAGTTCCCTCAGATTCTTGTCCATCGAGTCAGTGATGCCATCCAGTCATCTCCTCTGTCGTCCCTTTCTCTTGCCCCCAATCCCTCCCAGCATCAAAGTCTTTTCCAATGAGTCAACTCCTCGCATGAGGTGGCCAAAGTACTGGGGTTTCAGCTTTAGCATCATTCCTTCCAAAGAAATCCCAGGGCTGATCTTCAGAATGGACTGTTGGATCTCCTTGCAGTCCAAGGGACTCTCAAGAGTCTTCTCCAACACCACAGTTCAAAAGCATCAATTCTTCGGCGCTCAGCCTTCTTCACAGTCCAACTCTCACATCCATACATGACTACTGCAAAAACCATAGCCTTGACTAGACGGACCTTAGTCGGCAAAGTAATGTCTCTGCTTTTCAATATGCTATCTAGGTTGGTCATAGCTTTTCTTCCAAGGAGCAAGCGTCTTTTAATTTCATGGCTGCAATCACCATCTGCAGTGATTTTGGAGCCCCCAAAAATAAAGTTTGACACTGTTTCCACTGTTTCCCCATCTATTTCCCATGAAGTGATGGGACCGGATGCCATGATCTTCGTTTTCTGAATATTGAGCTTTAAGCCAAATTTTTCATTCTCCACTTTCACTTTCATCAAGAGGCTTTTTAGTTCCTCTTCACTTTCTGCCATAAGGGTGGTGTCATCTGCATATCTGAGGTGATTGATATTTCTCCCGGCAGTCTTGATTCCAGCTTGTGTTTCTTCCAGTCCAGCGTTTCTCATGATGTACTCTGCATAGAAGTTAAATAAGCAGGGTGACAATATACAGCCTTGACGTACTCCTTTTCCTATTTGGAACCAGTTTGTTGTTCCATGGCCAGTTCTAACTGTTGCTTCCTGACCTGCATACAGGTTTCTCAAGAGGCAGGTCAGGTGGTCTGGTATTCCCATCTCTTGAAGAATTTTCCACAGTTGATTGTGATCCACACAGGCAAAGGCTTTGGCATAGTCAATAATGCAGAAACAGATGATTTTCTGGAACTCGCTTGCTTTTTCCATGATCCAGAGGATGTTTGCAATTTGATCTCTGGTTCCTCTGCCTTTTCTAAAACCAGCTTGAACATCAGGAAGTTCATGGTTCACGTATTGCTGAAGCCTGGCTTGGAGCATTTTGAGCATTACTTTACTAGCATGTGAGATGAGTGCAACGGTGTGGTAGTTTGAGCATTCTTTGGCATTGCCTTTCTTTGGGATTGGAATGAAAACTGACCTTTTCCAGTCCTGTGGCCACTGCTGAGTTTTCCAAATGTGCTGGCATGTTGAGTGCAGCACTTTCACAGCATCATCTTTATATTATTAATATATTCACACTCGGTTTATATGAAAACTAGAATTGTTTACCTTCATTTTTTGCTCTTTACACTAACTTAAACATATCTCCATGTCGGCAAATATTTTTGTATACAATTTTAACAGTTGGGTAATACTGAGTTTTCGCACATATCATCATTTTTATAACCAACATACTGTTAATGTAGGAATCAGTGAACCAGAATAGACTGGAATGGGTGAATTTATCTCAGATGACCATTATATCTAACACTGTGGGCAGGAATCCTTTAGAAGAAATGGAGTAGCCCTCATAGTCAATGAAAGAGTCTAATGTGCAGTACGTGGATGCAATCTCAAAAATGACAGAATCATCTCCGTTCGTTTCAAGGCAAACCAGTCAGTATCACAGTAATTCAAGTCTATGCCCCAACCAGTAATGCTGAAGAAGCTGAAGTCAAACAGCTCTATGAAGACCTACAAGACCTTCTAGAACTAATACCTGAGAAAGATGTCCTTCTCATTATAGGAAACTAGAATGCAAAAGCAGGAAGTCAAGAGATACCTGGAGTAACAGGCAAATTTGGCCGTGAAGGACAAAACAAAGCAGGGCAAAGCCTAGTAGGGTTTTGCCAAGAAAACTCACTGCTCATAGCAAACACACTCTTCCAACAACACAAGAGAGGACTTTACACATAGATATCACCAAATGGTCAATACCAAAATCAGATTGATTATATTCTTTGCAGCCAAAGATGAAGAAGCTCTATACAGTCAGCAAAAACAAGACCGGGAGCTGACTGTGGCTCAGATCATGAACTCCTTATTGCCAAATTCAGACTTATACGGAAGAAAGTAGGGAAAACCACTAGACCATTCGGGTATGACCTAAATCAAATCCCTTACGATTATAGAGTGGTAGTGACAAATAGACTCAAGGGATTAGATTCGATAGACAGAGTGCCCGAAGAACTATGGACAGAGGTTCGTGACATTGTACAGGAGGCACTGATCAAGACCATCCCCACGTAAAAGAAATGCAAAAAGGCAAAATGGTAGTCTGAGGAGGCCTTACAAATAGCGGAGAAAAGAAAAGAAGCTAAAGGCAAAGGAGAAAAGGAAAGATATACCCATTTGAATGCAGAATTCCAAAGAATAGCAAGGAGAGATAAGAAAGCCTTCCTCAGTGATCAACACAAAGAAATAGAGGAAAACAAGAGAATGGGAAAGACTTGGGATCTCGTCAAGAAAATTAGAGATACCAAGAGAACATTTCATGCAAAGATGGGCACAATAAAGGACATAAATGGTATGGACCTAACAGAAGCAGAAGATACCAAGAAGAGGTGGCAAGAATACACAGAAGAACTATACAAAAAAAAGATCTTCATGAACCAGATAACCACGGTGGTATGGTCACTCACCTAGAGCCAGACATCCTGGAGTGTGAAGTCAAGTGGGCCTTGGGAAGCATCACTATGAACAAAGCTAGTGGAGGTGATGGAGTTCCAGTTGAGCTATTTCAAATCCTAAAAGATGATGCTGTGAAAGTGCTGCACTCAATATGCCAGCAAATTTGGAAAACTCAGTAGTGGCCACAGGACTGGAAAAGGTCAGTTTTCATTCCAATCCCAAAGAAAAGCAATGCCAAAGAATGTTTAAGCCACTGCACAACTGCACTCATCTCCCACGCTAGCAAAGTTATGCTCGAAATTCTCCAAGCCAGGCTTCAACTGTACGTGAACTGTGAACTTCCAGATGTTCCAGCTGGATTTAGAAAAGGCAGACGAAGCAGAGACCAAATTGCAACATCCGTTGGATCACAGAAAAAACAAAAGAGTCCCAGGAAAACATCTACTTCTGCTTTATTGACTATGCTAAAGCCTTTGACTGTGTGGATCACAGCTAACTGGAAAATTCTTCAAGAGATGGGAATAGCAGACCACCTGACCTGCTCTCTGAGAAACCTATATGCAGGTCGAGAAGCAACAGTTAGAACTGGACATGGAAGAACAGACTGGTTCCAAATCGGGAAAGGAGTACGTCAAGGCTGTATATTGTCACCCGGCTTATTTAACTTCTGTGCAGAGCACATCATGGGAAATGCCTGGCTGGCTGAAGCACAAACTGGAATCAAGATTGCCAGGAGAAATATCAATAACTTCAGATGCGCAAATTACACCACCCTTACGACAGAGGATGAGATGGCTGGATGGCATCACTGACTCGATGGACGTGAGTCTGAGTGAACTCCGGGAGTGGGTGATGGACAGGGAGGCCTGGCGTGCTGCAACTCATGGGGTCGCAAAGAGTCGGACACGACTGAGTGACTGAACTGAACTGAACTGAGGCAGAAACCAAAGAGAAACTAAACAGCCTCTTGATGAAAGTGGAAAAGGAGAGTGAAAAAGCTGGCTCTAAACTCAACATCTGAAAAATGAAGTTCATGGCATCCTTTCCCATCACTTCATGGCAAATAGATGGGGAAACAGCGGAAACAGCGAGAGACTCTCTTTTCTTGGGCTCCCAAATCACAGCCGATGGTGACTGAAGCCATAAAATTCAACGACGTTTGCTCCTTGGAAGAAAAGCTATGTCAATCCAAGAGAGCATATTAAAAATCAGAGACATTGCTTTGCCTACAAAGGTCCGTCTAGTCAAAGCTATGGTTTTTCCAGTAGTCAGTCATGTATGGATGTGAGAGTTGGACCATAAAGAGAGCTGAGGGGCAGAGAATTGATGCTTTTGAACTGTGGTGTTGGAGAAGACTCTTGAGAGTCCCTTGGACTGCCAGGAGAGCCAACCAGTCAATCCTAAAGGAAATGAGTCCTGAATATTCATTGGAAGGCCTGATGCTGCAGCTGAAACTCCAATACTTTGGCCACCTGATGTGAATAACTGACTCATTAGAAAAGACCCCGTTCCTGGGAAAGATTGAAGGCTGTAGGAGAAGGGGACAACAGAGGATGAGATGGTTGGATGGCATCACCAACTTGATGGACATGAGTTGGAGCAAGCCCCGGGAGTGGGCGATGGGCAGGGAAGCCTGGTGTGCTGTGGTCCATGGGCTCGCAAAAGTCGGACACGACTAGCAAATGAACTATACTGATACTGTTAGTAAGCATGTATGAAGGATAGTCTTGGTGTTGACAACTAATACCACTGTAGTTACATTTCTGCATTTAAATCTTTGTGCATATACATGACTGATTTCTAGAAACTGAAGTCTTGGGTCAGGGTGTAAGGAAAGATATCTAATGACTTAGGAGGGGACAGTTGGTACACTTGGTCCCAGTGAGAAACCTGCCTTTTCTAGGTGTCACACAATCATATCAGTTACAGATACACAGCTTGTGGCCATAGAAAGGTGGTGCTCCTTGGGTCTCCCACAGGGTGCGACCCCCAGCTGAAGTGTGGGTGTTTTCAGGCTCGAGGATCTGATCTCTACAATGCTTCTGACTTCACAGACCAAGCTCCTTCCCAATAAAAGCAGGAAATAATCAAGTTTTTAATGAGTTATCATTAAGTCTTGTATTTTTTTTTTTTTGCACCCATTGCTTTCCCAGTGTCTTTAGGGGGCCTTTAAGAATCCCTGAAGCAAAATGTCCAGGTATGACTCTATAAATTTGGGTCAGAGCAGATAGAGAGAGAATGAACAAAGTCAGCGCCAGGATCTTTTTTGACTGTAGACATTTGTGCCTGATAGTCCTGCAGAATAAATAAAATTGAGCTATAAGTTTCTTTCTTACCTTCCTTCTAGATGCAGCTGGAAAAGAAATACAGTCATTTGCAGGATTTACATTGGTCACAGGTAGAAAATATGCCAATTCTTCCAGGGTAAATGTTTCCTGATAACTGAATTTCAAAAACATGTTTGATCTTCTTATGGAGTGTAGCTGAGTTATCCTTATACTTTATCATCTAAATCAGGACAGTTTAAAATGGGAAAGGGGCATCATTAATAATTGTGGTGGGGGACTTCCTTCCTGGTGGTCCAGTAGTTAGGACTCTGTCTCACTGCTGAGGATCTGGGTTCAATCCCTGGTCAGGGAACTAAGACCTCACAAGCTGTGCAATGCAGCCATTAATAATAGTAATAATGGTCATACCAAACAACAGGTGTAAACCGGACAAGGGGTCGCCCTAATGAAAAAGACAGAGTGTTATCGATAGTAATCTTGTCGTAAGTGTGTTATAGTAAGATCTGCCACAGCCGTCTTCTAGAAAATGGTTCTCACATATATATGTATCTCACATATTCTCTATCCATTCATTTGCCTATGTAGTCCTCATTTTTAGTAAAGAACAACTGTTACTGCATGAACACTGAATTTCAGAAATTTCAATTATATTTTCTCCTACAAAATGTTATTTTAAATCCGATGTCAGAGTTGACATATGTAAAACAAAATGAGGTTGGTTTTAGATGACATTGAGAAGCTGGAGAGGAAATGGAAAGGGACTGGCAGGAGCAAGGGCGGAATTGGTACTTTTGAAAGGAAGCAGATCCATGAAATCCGAATACAGAAGGACAAAAACTATGGTGGGGGAGGGGCAGGACAAAAGAAGCACAAAATAGTAGGGAAGGAAATAAATAACTAAGAAAGCAAGCTGCCTGACACGGTAGTGTGGCATATGATCTAGAGTACAGGGATAGGGGGAGAAGGGCAGATAGCTCTCCTGCCAAACAGCCAAGCAAAGAAGACAATGGATACTGGCAAGGGCCATACTAGGAGATGGCATTTAAGTATTAAAGGGGCTTCTGTCAACTCTGCCTAAGCAACTCTAACAGTGTAGAGACTTTTTTTTTTTTTTTTTGGTTAACAAGCTCTCATTTCCAAATAAAAACAAATTCCAGATCATGTAGATGTTTATAGTGACTAGTTTATCTAAACATATATACAGGTTCAGTTGTAAGATGTTAACTAAAATTCTGTGACAAATATGCTTTTTCTTAAATACCAAGAACATTAGAGAATTAATGCAGAGTCCTAAGGATAATCTAGTAGTCACTAAGGTTTTCTTAAGTCTTCACTTAAGATGCTGTTATTTCTAGCACAGGTAAGCAGGCACAGCCTTTCATATGATCAAACACTGGAATCTTTGATTGCTACCATAACAGCTGGCTTGCAAACAAGTAGCCAACCATTTGAAGAATGTTTTAGGTGAACAACTTGCAAACCCCAGGGATGGATAAACCCTCAGAATGCATTAACAACCATAGCAACTGCACAGGCTATTCTTCTGAAATGAGATCTCTCAAAGCAGTATAGTTCAAAATAAAAGATTTTAATTAAAATGGGCATAGGCACAATTTCCCCACCAATTTGTGTGTGTCAAGCATTTAGTGACCTTTTCCACTTGAAACAGTGAAACAGAAAACCGGATACCATGTTTCACTAATTACAGAGCCTTTAACTCAGGAGACAAGATCTCTGCTGACCAGAGCCAGTTGACAGGGAACTGAACTTGCTGCTCCAGTCTCCTGCTCTGTCTTTTGCTTTCTTGATTCAAGTTTAAGAATGTTTCATTTCACTTTTGGTTTTGTCACTTTTGCCTGTGGGGGTTTGGGCCTGCTGACCCTGCCCACTTGAAGAGGCAGCCTGCTGTTCTGCTTTCTGCTTTAACACTATCCAATCAAATGCATAGTCATGTTGGTAATTCAGGGTCCTGAAAAGAATGCGGAAGAGCTGCCTCAGGTACGTGTAATCCGGGGCTTCCTCAAAGGACAGCCCGAGACAATACTTTAAGTATATGGCAAATTCTACAGGAAATCCCTGACATAAAACATCAACAGGTGTGGTCATCTTCATTTCGCTAATCTTTTCACATTTTTGCTTCATTGTTGCACCCTTTAGTCCTTGCCATGGCAGGCTGGCTCTGTTAAAATACATCAAAACGTATCCTAATGATTCCATGTCATCTCGGCGACTCTGTTCCGTACCAAGATGGGCACTGAGGCTGGCATAGGAAGGCGTGCCAGTGAAACCTTTACCGGATCTGTAGGGTATGTGTTGCCCTGTCTTCTTGTCTCTGTACCTCTTGGCCAAACCAAAATCAATAAGGAATAACTTCTTCCACTGCTGCCCAGTACCTATCAGGAAGTTATCTGGTTTAATGTCTCTGTGTATAAGATTCTGCCTATGCACATATTCGATTCTACTGATCATCTGATCAGCTAACATAAGTACAGTTTTCATTGTGAACCTTCTTGAACAGAAATTGAAGAGGTCTTCAAGGCTGGGTCCCAGAAGATCCATGACCAGCACATTATGGTCCATTTCCTGACCATACCACCGTATCTGGGGGATGCCAACCCCACCTTGAAGGATATTATAGCGTTCCCTCTCGTGTAACAACTGGGGATGTTTCACATTCTGTGGTTCTAGTTTTACGGCTACCTCCTCATGGTTGGTGAGGTCTATCGCCAAATAAACGTGCCCAAAAGAGCCACACCCGATCTCCCGTACCAGTTTATATCTCCCTCCGACAAGGAAATCGGCCTCGGGTCCACTGCTGCTCGCCATCCTGAGAGACAAAGATGGGGGTGGGTTAAGCTCCGACACCTCTAAGGGGACGATGGACGCCCCTAGGGCTCGTCCACGGAGCAAGGCTGTGAAGGCAGGCAGGAAACAGAAAACGCTGGCTGTTTCTCAGCGTTACAGGGCCCAGAATCGGCCAAGGGGAATCTGACCACCGCTACTGTCAGGTTTCTTTTCACCAGGCCACAGACTGTTGAGGGGGTTCTTACCGTTAGCAGGCTAAGCCTCTGGCTTCTGGCGGCCGCGGCCTCGCCTTCGCAGCGACCTCGGGGGCTGGTTCAGGGGAGCCGTGAAGTTACGGCGGCCACACCGCTGCCGCCACTGCCGCGGGCTCCCACCAGGAGGGGCCCCGGTCACTCCGCCGACGCTGCCATCTTGTTACAACGGCTGCAGCCAACGCAGAATGCCCCGCGTTCCAGGAAGGCGCTTCATGGCGCAGAGAACTCTGGGAAAGGAATCACGCGCGCTCTTAGAACCTTCAAGACAGGTTATCTTCAGAGCCTTTCAAAGGCATCAGCCTGTCCTAGAAAAACAGATCTACTCCACGTCCCGCATCTATCAGGTCACACATCTGAGCAGCTGTGATGTGGGGTTTCCTCCTCCAATGTCCATGGGCCCTCTCCTTGCTCCAGCTTGAAGATGACCGCTGGGTTGGGAACTTGGTTCCCTGTGAACAGGACACGATACAGGATTGGGTCCAGTTAATTGGGTTTCAGGGCCTTTCAACCACACTTCTATTTGCTCTTCAGGAAAGTAATCCCATTTCCCTGGGAATAGAGTGATAATCACAGAAGGGTAAAAGGACTGAAGTATCTCGGGCAAATCAAAGATGACACCATTACACACTTCAGATGCCCCAGAGCATTCAGCAGCTGAGAATGGAGGCAGCCTCTCTGAGGCCCCTGGCAGGTGCACAGGGCAGCTGTGCTCACTTACCCACTGCGCACAGGTGGCTGTAGGTCTCCAGTGTCACATCCTGGTACAGGCACCTCTGTACAGGGTCCACGTGCTGCTACTCCTCCCTGCTGAGGTCCACAGGGACGTCCTCGAATGACCCCTGTTGCAATACAGTCCCATTCAAGGTGACATGGTCAGCGCCGGGGGTTGGATGGAAGAGAACTGGGCAGTTAGTTGTCTTTCATGATTTTCGCCGTGATATGCTATGCTTATCAAATACCTAGTTATACCTAACATTGTGCAGGGTGAGAATATCTAAAGCTGTGAATTTCTCTTATTCATCATGTGTTAAATTCAATCAGTAACTCATTAGTCAGAAATTAAGATTAAACTCCCTTTTCTAAATCTTCTAGTTCTTTTAGGAAATACCTAGAATTTATTTCTTAAACAGGTAGGTACCAGACATGCTAGGTTCTTTGGCCAGTGCTGTGTGCTAATTCGCTTCGGTCCTGTCCGACTCTTTGTAACCCCATGAACTGGAGCCCGCCAGGCTCCTCTGCCCGTGAGATTCTCCAGGCAAGAAAACTGGAGAGGGTTGCCCTTTCCTTCTCTGGGGGATCTTCTTGACCAGGGATGGAACCCGAGTCTCCAGCATCGGCAGGAGGAATCTTTACCACTAGCCTCACCTGGAAAGCCTATCTGAGACCTCAGCAAAAACACAGTTATTCCTATTTCTCCCACCAGTTTCTTTGAGGCAATCTAGACTTCTTCTATCAAGCACCTACAAATTTCTCCAGCCTCTACCCGCTGCCCAATTCCAAAGCCACTTCATCTCTTTTTAGGTGTTTCTTATAATAGCACTCCACCCCCAAATACAGAAAGTGGTAGTTTCCTAGGACTGTTGTAACAAAGTATCACAAACCCTGTGACTCAGAACAATAAGAATTTCTTGCCTTGCAGTTCTGAGGGCCAGAAGTCTAAAATCAAGGCGTCAGCCAGGTCATGCTCTTGTTGAAGGTGCTAGGGAGGGGTGTGTTCCATGCCCCTCTCCTGGTTTCTGGTGGCCTCAGGCACCTCTTGTCCTACAGAACCATCACTCCAATCACACGGTCATCTACTCCTTGTGTGCCTCCACACGGTCTCTCTTGTGTGTTTGTGTGTCTCTGTGTCTACACTTCCCCTTTTTGTAAGAATGCCAGGCATTTTGGAGCAGGGCCCACCTAACGACCTCATTGTAGATTGATTACTTCTGGAAAGACCTGACAGGTTACTGCTGTGAGCCGTGTGCTACGCTGGGATTCGTGGTCTCTGGAGGAGAGAGAGGAATTCGATCCAGGGCAAGAGACGAGGCCTGCCCACTAGAACCTTTTGGGTAACAGAATTTTATTAAAGTATGAGAGAGAGAGACAGAGAGAGAGAGAAAGCTGCTGACACGGACATCAGAAAGGGGCAGAAAGAATGCCCCCTTGCTACTTTCTGGCAAGGTGTTTTGTGTCTGTTAGCAAGCTTATTAATCAGATAAGAGTGTCACCTCAAGGCTGAGGGGGTTTCACCAAGGCCCTCTCCCACAATATGCATTTTTGAGATAGGATGGCCCAAGGTGTGTCATCCCCCGGCCATAAAACTATTGGCATGAATACTGGTTTCTTGAGCCATTATCAGCCCAAGGGTTGAGAAAAGAAAAAAAAAAATAATGTTATTCTTAGGCAGAACCATTTTGAAGAAAGGCGGGTTGCAAAACAAATACATGGTTTCATTAACATAGCTTAAGAACAACTTTTCCATAAGAAAAACATATTGGTTAGCTCATGGTAGAGCTAGGTGTCGTCAGCACATATAGAGAAGGAGAGAAAAAGCGTCTGCCACTTACAGTTTATTGTCTCCTGCCGCTCTGGGACTTCTGGCCTTCCTCCCTGTTACCGTCTCAGGCCCTATTTTTAATTAAGGTCACATTCAGAAGTAGTGGGGGTTAGGACGTCAACATATTTTCTTGGCTGGACACAATTTTACTCATAACAGAGTCCTCAAGAAGGAGGAAACAGACAGAATAGCCTCCATCTTGAAAGCAAGACTCCATCTTGGGCTGGACTGTGGACTTTGAGCTCTATGCCCAGTGTCTATGGAAATGACATACCAACTGGAAAACCAGGCCCCCGGGATGGAAGAGCCCCAGGGCTCGTACCTAGACTCTCTGTTGCCTGAAAGCATACCCTAATTATCTGTATAACCGAATAGAATCATAAATTCTATTATGCTAATTGGGGTATGACCACAGGCCTATTGACAATTGTCCACTGTTAGCTACCTAGGCTTAAGGGATATGAATCACGGGTTAACTCTAAGTGTATCTTTCCTTTCCTTTCTTCAGACTAGTTTCAGGGAATTTGGGGAGGTGGGTTTGGGCACGTACACTTAGGGTATATAAGGCTTTCAGAAAAACTGGTCAGGGTCCTTGGCTAAGAGGAGACTCTGCCTTGGGCCCGCCGGTGTAATAAACTGCACTCCACTATCTGCATTGTCCTTCTGAATGAGTGTGTTTCCCAGAACGCGTGGCTACAACACTCATAGATTCACAGGGTAGCTGTGCATACCCAGTGAGATGAGGTGGCTGTGGTTTTCGGCATCATGTCCTGGTACAGGAACCTCTGAGCAGAGTCCAGGTCCTGCCACTCCTCTCTGCTGAAGTCCACGGTCATGTCCTCAAAGGACACTGACACCTGTAACAAACACCAAGGACACTGACACCTGTAAACACAGCCCCATTTGGGGTGACCAGGTCAGCACAGGGGGATAAGGGAAAGTTAGGAAATTGTTTTTAGTGATTTTTACCATAATACCCCATAGGCTATGCCTTTTAAAGGCCTACTTACATGTAATGTATAGAATAAAAATATCTTGTCATAAATTTCTGCCACCCATTGTACATAACAGTCTTTCATTTTTGAAAATAATACTTTTTATTTGCTATCTATTTTACACATAGTAGTGTGTATACCTGACTCAGTTTGCTGTAGAGCAGAAACTAACACAGCAGTGCCAACCATCTATACTCCAATAATAAATAAATAGTGTGATTGAAAGGGGGGGAAAATAATAATTTTGTCCAGGATTTGAAGTTTGTTCTACTTTGTTGCTCATGTTCATGGGAAATTTGTGCTTTATTCCTTTTTGAAGGAGGCACGTATACTTTATTAAAATTTATTTATGTATATATCTTTGTCTGTGCTGGGGCTTTGTTCCTGTGCGTGGGCTTTCTCTAGTTGTGGCAAGCAGGGACTACCATCTAGGTGTGGTGCGAGGGCGTCTCATTGCAGTGGCTTCTCTCGTTGCAGAACACAGGCTCTGGAGCACACAGGCTTCAGTGGTTGGGGAGCACAGGCTCAGCAGTTTGGCTCCCGGGCTCTAGCGTGCAGCCTCAGTAGTTTTAACGCACAGGGTCACTTGAACGAGCGGCCCCTGCCTTGACAAGCAGACTCTTAACCATTGGACCAGCGAGAAAACCCAGCATCTACACTTTTTTTTTCTCAATTGACATAGCTCCCTCTACTGCTGCTTTCATTTAGTCTTCAAAAATACAGCATTTTCTCTTGACGCCTTCTTTCTGGGTCAATTTAACTTAATTCCATAGTTGTCGGAAAACGTACTCTGTCTGATTTCAACATATGGTCTATCTGGAAGAATGTTTCATGTGTCCCCAGAAAAGAATGTATGTTCAGCCAAGGATGGGTGCAGTGTTCTCTAATATATAAGTCAGCTTGATTGAGTGTTGTTGAACTTTTATATCACTTTACTCATTTGTCTTCTACTTGTTCAACCAGTTCTTTGTCGACTTTTTGGTGAAAACTGAAACAGAGATGTTAGAAATTTATACTGCTATGCAAAGGAACTAGAATACACAAAGCAGGGATTAGCACGGAGGATTTCTATTATGGAATGTTAGGACTTACTGTAACGCTACAATAATTCAGACAGTGTGGTATGGATGTAAGTACAGACACATATATTAATGAAACAGAATAGAGGGTCTAAAGAACAGATTTGCACACATATGGACAACTGTTTTATGGAAAAAGTGACAAAGTACTTCAATGGGGAAAAGGAAAGACTGTTTTAAAAACTGTGCTGGAACAAATGAATGAAGTCACTCAGTCGTGTCCGACTCTTTGCGACCCCTTGGACTGTAGCCTACCAGGCTCCTCTGTCCATGGGATTTTCCAGGCAATGGTACTGGAGTGGATTGCCATTTCCTTCTCCAGCGGATCTTCCCAACCCAGGGATCGAACCTGGGTCTCCCGCATTGTAGACAGACGCTTTACCGTCTGAGCCACCACGGAACAAATAGATAAACATTTTGGAGGAGAAAGCAAACCGTGATCCACACTGCACACCATATACAAAAGTTACCTTAAGTGTTCTCACCGCACACACAAACACACACACGCACACACAAAGTAACTCTGTGAGGTGAAGAATGTGCTGACAAACTTGATTGTGGTATGAAAACAGACATACAGATCAATGGGACAGATGAGAAAATCCAGAAATAAGCCCACACATTGATGGTCAATTGATTTTTACCGAAGGAGCCAAGAATATGAAAAGGGAAAGGACAGTCTCTTCAATTAATGGTTTGGCAAAACTGGACAGCCACATGCAATAGGATGAAACTGGAACACTCTCTTACGCCACACATCAAAGTTAACGGAAAATGGATTAAAGACTTGACCGTAAGACCCCAAACCACACAACTTCTGAGGAAATCAAAGATAGTAAGCTCCTAGACGTAACTGGTGGAGATAAACTCTTGGATTTGACACCAATATCAAAGGCAACAAAAGCAAAAATAAACGAGTGGGAATATACCAAACTAAAAAAGTTTGTGCACAGCAATTGAGACCTTGCACAAAATGACAAGGCAGCTTACTGAATGGGAAAAATATTTGCAAATTGTATGTCTGAAATGCGGTTAAAATCCAAAGTATGTGGGGCTTCCCTGATGGTTCAGATGATAAGGAATCTGCCCGCAATGCAGGACACCCTGCTTAGATCCCTGGGTGGGGAAGATCCCCTGGAGAACGAAATGGATTTAAGGAAATAGAATTTAAATCCATAGATTTAAAATGTGTGCATTGGGTTGACAACACTTCAACACAACGAGAGAGATAACCAGGCATTATGTGCCATCTGGAGGGATGAATTGAAAAGCATTCAATACCACTTCTGAAGTATGTTTGCCCAAAAATCGAATCTGGTTTGATCAAGCCTCTAAAATTATCAGTTCATATGAACGTAGGGACTTGGGAACTATGAAATAACACCACAAGAATACAATTAGGAAATTCCAAAAGGTGGAACATAGTTCAGGGCAAATGGCCCAGCTGCTTCAACAAAAACATGGCCAGGGGTAGAGCCCATTACATCAGTTCCAGATTAAAAGGGACTTGAGAGATTACTGGGAGACTGTTCTCCACAAATCTCATATTTCTGTGTATCTTTCAAGCAGACCGAAGATTGCCTTTTTCCCAAACTATCTTTTTGAATATTTCTATGGTGAACAGCCTCAAAAGATAGAGTCTCCCTCTCCAGAGCAAAGGGCAAGTTATACTGGAAATTATGCTCAAGACATTTTTTTCCTCAAGGCAAGGATCGGGCAGGCTTACCACCCTTTATGAAAGACTCGACGCCCGTAAGCTAGGAGTGCTTCTCCTATAATGGAGCCTACTGCACACGCAGGATTTATCTGGCCTTCTGCAACACCCTGCGGGGACTGAGGCTTAGGGAACTCGTGGAAATGTTGATACTCTCACTGCCACTAACGCTGTGGGTATTCAAGTCTTTGTCTCTGACCCAGGAGTCTCATGTTTTCCAACAGCAGCCATAACACCACGGGCAGCCAACTTGTTAGCTTTCACAGAGGAGAAAATATCAGACCCTATGCCTCAACTACGGAAGCCCACACACCTAGCCTGTTTTGGCAACAGAAGAAGCCTCCACAGTAAGTCCGCACACAACAACGAAGAGATGCCCCTGCTCGCTAAAACTAGAGAAAAGCCTACACACCAACGAACACCCAGCACAGACAAAATTAATAAAATAAAAAATAAATAAATAAACGAACCCATACCTGCCAACATCTTGACTTTAGCCCAATGGGAGCCATTTAGGTCTTCAGAACTACAAGACTAACATTTTCTGTGGTTTTAAGCCAACGAGTTGTATGGCAGTTTGCTACAGGAATGATGGAAAACGGACAGAGGCAAATTCAGGAGATCTGAGAGAAGTCTCTGGAGTCAGTAGTGGAAATGTTGATCAAACTGTATGGTCAATAAACGGTCCTCCACTTTACTGCCAGTCAGTGAGGAGGAACTGAAGAAGTTATTGCATGCAAAGTACCCTGAAGTAGGTGTAAAGACAGCTGCCTCGACAGTGTCACAGTTGGTCTTAACTCTTCCAGGTGGGGGACTTCCTCACCAAACTGTGGTCAGTCTCAAGTGTAACTTATTGTACACACTCTCAAGCCTCCTATTGCAACAACTAGTACAGGCATACCTCAGGGATATTGTGGGCATGGCAGACCACCGCAGCAAAGTGAATATTGCAATACAGTGAGACACAAATTTTTGGCTTCCCAATGCATGTAAAAGTAACCTTTATATCGTATTGTAGTCTACTAAGTGTTCAACAGCACTGTATCTTAAAAACAATGTAAATTAATTAATTAAAAAACTTTATTCTTTAAGGGCTTCACAGGTGGCTGAATGGTAAAGAATCTACCTGCCAGCAGAGGAGACCCAAGAGACGGCGTGTCGATCCCTGGGTCAGGAAGATCCTCTGGAGGAGGAAATGGTAACCCTCTCCAGTGTTCTTGCCTGGAACATCGCATGTACGGAGGAGCCTGGCAGGTTACAGTTCATAGTGTTGCAAAGAGTCAAACACTTCTGAGCACAGCACAGCACTTATGCCTAAATGAGGCTAACCATCATCTGAGTCTTAGGTGAGTCGTAATCATTTTGCTGATGGAGGGTCTTGCCTTGATGATGATGGCTACTGGTTGATCAGGATGGTTTTTGCGGAAGGTTGAGGTGGCTGTGGCAATTTCCTAAAATGAGACACAAATGAAGTTTGCCTCACCGACTCTTCTTTTCACGAACGACTTCTCTACATCATCTGATACTCTTTGGTAAAATTTATTTTTGTATTGGAAGATAACTGCTTTACAGAATTTTGCTGTTTTCTGTGCTGACCTGCACTACCAAAAGAGTTCCTTAAGACAGAAGGCAAATGATACCAGATGGAAATCTACATCTACACAAAGGAATGAAGAGCATCAGAAATGGTAACTACATGGGTAAATATAAATATTGTTCTCATTGTTTGGATCTCTTTAAAAGATCATCAGCGGTTTAAAATTAGAATATCAATGAATCATGCCACTTATAATATATTCAAATTTAAATATATGACAACAATAACACAAAACGTGGGAGGGACATGGAAGTATGTTGTTGTAAGGTTCTTGAATTATACATAAGATGGCATAATGTCACGATGTTAAATTGGAATAAGCGAATGATATCAACACTATAAACCCTAAAACAACCACTAAAATAAAACAAGGAAGTATTAAAGCTCTTAAACATAACAAAGAATACAAAATGGAAGCATAAAAAATAATTAATTCAAAAAAGACAGAAATAAAGGGGGAAAGGACCAAGGAATTGATAGAACAAATAGAAAACCAATAGCCATATGGTAGATTTAAACACAACCGCATCTGTAATCTTATTATATGTAAGTGGAAAATAGATTTTCAAGTGGGTAAAAAAAGCAAGAAATCCACTTTAAATATAAAGAGAAGATTAGGTTAAAAGTAGAAGGATGGCAAAACATGTACCAGGCTTTGCCAGGGGAAAGGGATATTTAGGGAGTTTGGTATGGACAGGTACACACTGTTCTATTTCAAATAAATACTCAGTAAGGGCCTACTGTAGAGCTGGAACTCTGCTCATTACGTGGCAGCTTGGATGGGAGGGGAGTTTGGGGGAGAATGGATACATGTATATGAATGGCTGAGTCCCTCCGCCGTTCACTTGAAACTGTCACAGGATGGTTAATCAGGTATACCTCAATACAAAATAAAAAGGATTTTTTAAAAAAAACTTTGAATTTCCATACAAATTTTAGAATCATCTTAGTCAATTTCTACAAAAAAAAAAAAAGCATAGTGTACCATGCCAACACTAATCTGAAGAATCCAAACTAATCCTTAGTGCTTATGCATGGGATAATAGAGCTTCAAAATACATGCAGCAGAATTCAGGAAGCAATAAATGTTTTTCTTATTATTTGGATCTCTTATATCAATGTATGGCAAAACCAATACAGTATTGTAAAGTAAAATAAAGTAAAAATAAAAATTAACAAAAATAAAAGATAATCAACTGTTTAAAACTGCAAGAATGAGAGAAGTCAACATTTATAATTGGAGATTTCAACAATACTCGAAGTAATTGATAGAAAAGTGGACAGAAAATCAATAAAGATAGATAAGACCTGATCAACACTATTAAGCAAGTTGGCCTAATTGGCTTTTATAGAACACTCCACTAAATAACAGTAGAATACACATTCCTTTCCTTTTAAGTGCACACAGAACTTTTACAAAGCAGACTATAATCTTGCCCATAAAATACATCTCAATCAGTCTAGGTTCGATGCAGGATACAAGATGCTTGGGGCTGGTGCACTGGGATGACCCAGAGAGATGGTATGGGGAGGGAGGTTCAGGATTGGGAACTCATGTACACCCGTGGCGGATTCATGTTGATGTATCTCAAAACCAATATAGTATTGCAAAGTAAAATAAAGTTAAAAATATATATACATCTCAATAAGTATTAAGACATTCAAGTTATACAAACTACGTTCTCTAGCCACAGTAGAACTGAGTTAGAAACCAATAGAAAGGTAATTGCAAAATCCCTAAGTAACTGAAAACTGAATAACACACATCTAGCTAACCCATGCATTAAAGAATAAATCAAAAGGGAAATTTTAAAAGTATTTTGAACTAGATGAAAATGAAAACACAATGTATTAAGTGTTGTCGGGGACTTCCCTGGTGGTACAGTAGATAGGAATCTGCCTGTCAATGTAGGGGAAATGGGTTCAGTTTCTAGTCTGGGAGGATTCCACATGCCCCAGAGCAGCTAAGACCATGTGCCACAACTCCTGAGCCCATGCTCTAGAGCCGGTGTGCCTCAACCACTAAGGCCTGCTCACCTGGAGCCTGTGCTCAGCAACAAGAAGCCATCGCAATGCGAAGCCCATGCACCGCAGCTAAGAGTAGTCCCCACTCGCTGCAACTAGAGAAAGTCAGTACACTAATTAAAAAAAACATAAAACCAAACAAAACTCAGTATACTAGGAATAGAAGGGGATGTCCCCAACTTGGTAAAGGGCATCTATGAAAAACCTATAGCTAACATCATATTTAAATATGAAATTTAAAAATGGAATGTTTTCCCCTTAGGATCAAGAACAAGTCAAGGATGTCCTCTTGGCACGTGTATTCAACATTGTATTAGAGATTCTAGCCAGTGCAGCAAGAACAAAAAAGAAAGAAAATGCATGCAGATTAGAAAGGATGAAGTAAAACATGGTTGTCTCCATTGAAAATCCTTATGGAATCTATTTATTTAAAAGCTACTCAGATTAATAAATAAGCTTAGTAAGGTTTCAAGATTCACAGTCAATTTATCAAAAATTGATTGCATTTCTATATACTTATTATAATACCATTTATAATTGCATTAAAAATATCAAATACTTATGGAGAAACCTGACAAGAGACATGTAAGATTTATATACCGAAAACAGAAAACTTGCTAAGAGAACTTAGGGAATCCAAAGAGTCTTAAAGTTGTAAATAAATGGAGAGATGTATACTGTGTTCATGGATCAGCAAACACAGTATTGTTAAGATGTCAGTTCATCCCCAACTGATCTAGGCATTTAGCACATTGCCAATCATAGCGCCACCAAGCCTTTGTCGAAATTGACTAAGATGACTCTAAAATTTAAATGGAAATTCAAAGGACCCAAATAGCCTAAACAGTTTTGAATAAAAAGACAGAGTTTTGCCTGACTTACACTCCCTGACTTTAAGACTTATTATTCAGTTCAGTTCAGTCGCTCAGTCGTGCCTGATTCTTTGTGATCCCATGGACTGCAGCACGCCAGGCCTCCCTGTCCATCACCAACTCCTGGAGTTTACCCAAACTCATGTCCATTGAGTCGGTGATGCCATCCAACCATCTCATCTTCTGTCATCCCCTTCTCCTCCTGCCTTCAATCTTTCCCAGCAACAGGGTTTTTTTCAAATGAGTCAGCTCTTTGCATCAGGTGGTCAAAGTATTGGAGTTTCAGCTTCATCAGTGCTTCCAATGAATATTCAAGATTGATTTCCTTTATGATGGACTGGTTGGATCTCCATGCAGTCCAAGGGACTCTCAAGAGCCTTCTCCAACAACACAGTTCAAAAGTATCACTTCTTTGGCGCTGAGCTTTCTTTATAGTCTAACTTTCACATCCATCCATGACTACTGGAAAAACAATAGCCTTGACTAGATGGGCTTTTGTTGGCAAAGTAATGTCTCTGCTTTTTAATATGCTGTCTAGGTTGGTCATATCTTTTCTTCCAAGGAGTAAGTGTCTTTTAATTTCATGGCTGTAGTCACCATCTGCAGTGATTTTGAAGCCCCCCAAAATAGTCTCTCACTGTTTCCACTGCTTCCCCATCTATTTGCCATGAAGTGATGGGACTGGATACCATGATCTTTGTTTTCCGAATGTTGAGCTTTAAGCCAACTTTTTCACTCTCCTCTTTCACTTTCATCAAGAGGCTCTTTAGTTCTTCTTCACTTTTTGCCTTAAGGGTGATGTCATCTGCATATCTGAGGTTACTGATATTTCTCCTAGCAATCTTGATTACAGCTGGTGCTTCCTCCAGCCCAGTGTTTCTCATGATGTATAACTCTCATGAAGACTTATTATAAAGGCGCAGTAATAAAGACAGGGATTTCCCTTGTAGCTTAGTTGGTAAGAATCTTCCTGCCATGCTGGAGACCTGGGTTCAATTCCTGGGTCAGGAAGATCTCCTGGAGAAGGAAATACTGGCAACTCACTCCAGTATTCTTGCCTGGAGAGTCCCATGGACAGAGGAGCCTGGCAGGCTACAGTCCATGGGGTCGCAAGACAGTGCAATATTGGGATCAAGACACATAGGTAGAGGGTGGATAAATAGCCCCATATATATATGTTAACTTTTGACAAAGATGCAAAAGTACTGTGATGTATTTTCTGTCCATTTTGTACTCTTCTGTCCAAAAGGTACATTCTTTTCAAAAATTGGAAATGCATGTACAAAAAAATTACATGAACTTGGATCTATATCTCATATGATATATGAATATTAGCTCAAAATGGATCATTGGCCTAAGGGTAAAATTATAAAACTTCTACAAGAAAACATAAGGGAAATTATTTGTGACCTTGAGTTAGGCAAAGAGTTGTTAGGTATGACACCAAAAAACATGGTCCATTAAAGGAACAAATTGATAGATTCTGGCTCATAAAATTAAGAACTTCTCTTTTTCAGAAGACAAGTTACAGTCTAGATGAAACTGTTTGCAAAGTATATTAATGATAAAGGGCTTGTATCCAGAATATATGACAGTCTCTCAAAAATGCTACAAATAAGAAAACTACCTACCCAATTAATGGCCAAAGTGTATGCACAGATGCTTTATCAAAGATTATCTACAGATAGCAAAGAAGCACATGAAAAGATGTGCACAAGTCCTCTCCCCACTTCTCTTCCCTGAGGACAACCAATATTAATCATTTTTTGCTTTCTTTCCAGAAATATTTCTTTACAAATAATGCTTTTAGATTGCCTGGTATATGATTACTTTCCATCCTATATCTATGAAAAATCTTTAAGAACAGAGAAATAATACTTTATTCTTAAATTTTCTCATGGAAAATTGGAGAACCAGGTCAAGTACTGACATTGATAGTTTTGTGGAGACGTTTCAGTGGGTTTTGTTTACAGTGTGTGAAAAAGAGTTCAAAGAAACAGATGGTTAGTAAGAAGGGGGGAAATGGCTTGAAAACAAAACAGAAATTCAGCCTTGTTCAGTAATTACTCTAGTGAAGCAGACAACTCTCACTCAAAAAGCATCAAGGTGGGCAGCATAGAGTGTCTTCTTTCAAAATTCAGAGAAAATTACATCTCCCTAAAGTTGTGATGAGACTGTAGACTAATTTTCAGAGCATAGTGCTCTTAACTGATATATGAATCACATATATATTTTTTGAACTGGCATTATGGAGCAGAAAGGGCCAAATTAATGGAAGAAGTGTATGTGAATAATTATTGGAGTGGGGAATATGCTGGACTGTTTGAGGATATGTTCATGGCTAGCAGAATGCAAACTCACATCCAGAGCTATGGTTCCAGCTATGCTTATGTGATGACTCTATTTATGTGCTAATAGGGAAGTCTATGGGCTCAGAATGTAAAATTAATTATTTTTAGCACAGGCATTAACTTTTTGCATTAAATAGTGGTAGCTGTAACTAAATATTATTGGCTCTAGTGAATTTTGTACATATATACTAAATGAAGTAGAAAGTTGGAAAAAGTCCTAATCCATGCTTATGAATCGGAATGCTCAAGGTCTATAGAATAAATGAAATGAGGCTTGTGGATATAAAGAGTACAGCATAGGAGTAAAAGAATAGTGAAGTTTGGCAGAGACAAGACACAGTTCTGGATTTCACTATTTTAGCCTAACCAAAAGAGGAAAGCAAATTTGATGTCATGATCAGATCAAGCTCAGTATTTTAAAATTCGGTATAATGGGATAATAGCAAAACTTATTCATTCTACTTAATATTAAAAACCTATTGTATTTCATCTTCTGTACAAATCATTAGTGATTTCCCCTTCCAGAAGAATTAAATGGGTGCCAGATAGTCTATGTAAGTGGAGACAGGCTGCCTTGTTTTAATCTCTCCTACACAAGACCTATGTCATCTTGAGAAAATTATTTACCTCTTCTAGTCTCCTCTTCTAAAAATATGTATAATAGTATCTAGCTCATATGGTTTCTGTGAGAATTCAATGCGTTTATATGAATGTACATAGTTATATGTCACTTAGAACAGGGCCTGGCATATCCTCAATGCTCTAAGTACATAGCATGTAGTAAGAAACATAAGAGTGTTTTCTGTCATCATCGTCATCTAGTTTCCCTTTGTCCAACCTGGATCAGCTGCATGTAGTTCCTCTATATGTGGCTAACTGTTCTAAGTTGAATTTTGCCTTCTTTTTCTCCTTTTAGGAGAGAAATGTGGGATTGAAATCATATAGTAGATAATGACTGTAAAAGCTTCATTTCAGAATGAGAAAGTAGGTGAATTTAAGAGAAAATATTCATTGTTTTTTTAATTAAAATGATTACTCATTTAATTTTTTAAATTAATTTATTTCATATTGAAGGATAATTCCTTTACAGGATTTTGCTGTTTTCTGTCAAACTTCAACATGAATCAGCCATAGGTATACATATTTCCCCTCCCTTTTGAACCTCCCTCCCATCTCCCTCCTCATCCCACCCTTCTAGGTTGATACAGTGCCCCTGTTTGAGGGGAAATCACGAATGATTTGTACAGAAGATGAAATACAATAGGTTTTTAATATTCACTTCAGTTCAGTTCAGTCGCTCAGTCATGTCCTACTCTAATATTAATATTTGAGCCATGCAGCAAATTCCCATTGGCTATCTATTTTACATATGGTAATGTAAGTTTCCATGTTACTCTTTCCATACATCTCACTCTCTCCTCCCCTCTCCCCATGTCCATAAGTCTATTCTCTATGTCTGTTTCTCCACTGTTGCCCTGTAAGTAAATTCTTCAGTACCATTTTTCTAGATTCTGTATATATATTTTAGAATATGGTATTTATCTTTCTCTTTCTCACTCACTTCATTCTGTATAATAGGTTCTAGGTTCAACCACCTGGTTAGAACTGACTCAAATGTGTTCCTTTTATGACTGAGTAATATTCCATTGTGTATATATACCACAACTTCTTTCTCAATTTATCCTTCAGTGGAAATCTAGGTTACTTCCATGTTCTAGCTATTATAAATAGTGCTGCAATGAACAATGGGATACATGTGTCTCTTTCAATTTTGGTTTCCTCAGGTTATATGCCTAGGAGTGGGATTACTGGGTCATATGGCAGTTTTATTCCTAGCTTTTTAAAGAATCTCCATACCATCTTCCACAGTGGCTATATCAATTTACATTCCCACCAACAATGCAAGAGCACTCCCTTTTCTCCACACCCTCTCCAGCATTTATTATTTGTTGACTTTTTGATGATGGCCATTCTGACTGGTGTGAGTTCAGAATGTGGTTTGCATTTCTCTGTGAAATAGATGGGGAAACAGTGGAAACAGTGGCAGACTTTATTTTTTGGGCTCCAAAATCACTGCAGATGGTGATCGCTGCCATGAAATTAAAAGATGCTTACTCCTTGGAAGGAAAGTTATGACCAACCTAGATAGCATATTCAAAAGCAGAGACATTACTTTGCCAACAAAGGTCTGTCTAGTCAAGGCTATGGTTTTTCCAGTAGTCATGTATGGATGTGAGAGTTGGACTGTGAAGAAAGCTGAGCACTGAAGAACTGATGCTTTTGAACTGTGGTGTTGGAGAAGACTCTTGAGAGTCCCTTGGACTGCAAGGAGATCCAACCAGTCCATTCTAAAGGAGATCAGTCCTGGGTGTTCTTTGGAAGGAATGATGCTAAAGCTGAAACTCCAGTATTTTGGCCACCTCATGAGAAGTGACCCACTGGAAAAGACCCTGATGCTGGTAGGGATTGGGGGCAGGAGGAGAAGGGGCCGACAGAGGATGAGATGGCTGGATGGCATCCCTGACTCGATGGATGTGAGTTTGAATGAACTCCGGGAGTTGGTGATGGACAGGGAGGCGTGGCGTACTGCAATTCATGGGGTCGCAAAGAGTCAGACACGACTGAGTGACTGAACTGAACTGAATAATGAGTGATGTGGAGCATCTTTTCATGTGTTTGTGAGCCATCTGTATGTCTTCTTTGGAGAAATGTCTGTTTAGGTCTCTTCCCCACTTTTTGATTGGGTTGTTTGTTTTCCTAGTGTTGGGTTGTATGAGCTGCTTGTATATTTAGAAATTAATCTTTTGTCAGTTGTTTCATTTGCTATTATTTTCTCCATTCTGAGGGTTGTTTTTCACCTTGCTTATAGTTTGCTTTGCTGTGCAAAAGCTTTTAAGTTTAATCAGGTCCCACTGGTTTACTTTTGTTTTTATGTCCTTTACTTTAGGAGGTGGGTCATAGAGGACCTTGCTTTGATTTATGTCATCGAGTGTTCTGGCTATGTTTTCCTCTAAGAGTTTTATAGTTTCTGGTATCACATTTAGGTCTTTAATACATTTTGAGTTTATCTTTGTGTATGGTGTTAGGAAGCATTCTAATTTCATTCTTTTACATGTAGCTGTCCAGTTTTCCCAGCACCATTTATTGAAGAGGCTGTCTTTGTCCCACTGTATATTCTTGCCTCCTTTGTTAAAAGTAAGGTACCCATAGGTGCATGGGCTTATTTCTGGGTTTTCTATCTTGTTCTATTGGTCTATAATTCTGTTTTTGTGCTAGTACCATATTGTCTTGATGACTGTAGCTTTGTAGTATGATCTGAAGTCAGGAAGCTTGATTCCTGCAGCGCCTTTCTTCTTTCTCCAGAATGCTTTGGCTATTTGGGATCTTTTGTGTTTCCATATGAATTTTGACATTTTTTGTTCTAGTTCTGTGAAAATGTCATTAGTAATTTGATAGGGATCACGTTGAATCTGTAGATGCATCTGGTAGTAGAGTCATTTTCACAATATTGATTCTTCCTACCCAGGAACTTGGAATATCTCCCCATCTGTTTATGTTATCTTTGATTCTGTTCATCAGTGTCTTCTAATTTTCTGTGTACAGTTCTTTTGTCTCCTTAAGTAAGTTTATGCTAGACATTTAATTCTTTTTGTTGCAATGGTCAATTGGATTGATTCTTTAATTTCTCTTTCTGATTTTTCATTGTTAGTATCTAGAAAGGCAAGTGATTTCTATGTATTGATTTTGTATCCTGCAACTTTGCTAAATTCACTGATTAGCTCTAGTAATTTTCTGATGCTATCTTTAGGGTTTTCCATGTGCACTATGATGTCATCTGCAGACAGAGCTTTACTTCTTCTTTTCCAGTCTCGATTCCTTTTCTTTCTTTTTCTTTTCTGATTGCTGTAGCTAAGACTTCCAGAACTATGATGAATAATAGTGGTGAAAGTGGTCACTCTTGTCTTGTTCCTGATCTTAGGGAGAATTTAAAAAGTTGAAATCATTTCAAGTATCTTTTCTGATCTCAATACGGTAAGATTAGATGTCAACTACAGGAAAGAAAAACTATAAAAACACAGTCATATGCAGGCTAAACAACACTCTTCGGAATAACTAACAGATCATGGAAGAAATAAAAAAAGAAATCAAAATATGCATAGAAACAAATGAAAATGAAAACATGACACCCCCAAACCTATGGGGTTCAGTGAAAGCAGTGCTAAGAGAGAGGTTCATAGCAATACAAGCCTACCTCAAGAAACAAGAGAAACGCTAAATAAACAGCTTTCCTTTACACATAAGGCAAATAGAAAAAGAAGAACTCCAAAGTTAGTGGAAGGAAAGAAATCCCCAAACTCAGAGCAGAAATGAGGTGAAAAAGAGATGAAGGAAACTGTAGCAATGATCCCATGGCTGATTCATGTCAATGTATGGGCAAAACCAATACAGTATGGTAAAGCAAAATAAAGTAAAAATAAAAATTAAAAAAGAGAATATTAAAAAAAAAACAAACTAAAAGCTGGTTCTTTGAGAAGATAAATAAAATAGACAAACCATAAGCCAGACTCAACATGAAAAAAAAGAGAGAAGAATCAAATCAATAAAATTAAAAATCAATATGGAGAAATCACAACAGACACAGAAATACGAAAGATCATAAGAGACTACTATGAACAATTATATGCCAATGAAATGGACAACTTGGAAGAAAGGGACAAATTCTTAAAAAAGTATAACCTTTCAAAACTGAACCAGGAAGAAATAGAAAATCTTAACAGACCCATTACAAGCATGGAAATCGAAACTGTAATCAAAAATCTTCCAAAGAACAAAAGCCCAGGATCAGATGGCTTCACAGGTGAATTTGACCAAAAATTTATAAAAGAGCTAACACTTATCCTACTCAAATTCTTCCGGAAAACTGCAGAGGAAAGTAAACTCCCAAACTCATTCTGTGAGGTCACCATCACGCTAGTACCAAAACCAGAAAAGATGCCACAAAAAAAAAAAAGTGAAAACTACAGGCAAATATCAATGATGAACATAGATGCAAAAATCCTGAAATAATTAAACGGAAAAAAAATCCAACAACATATTTAAAAGATTATACATCATGACTAAGTGGGCTTCATCCCAGGGATGCAAGGATTCCTCGATATTTTCAAATCAATCAATGTGATACACCATATTAACAAAATGAAATATAAAAATTATTTGATTATCTCAATAGTTGCAGAGAAAGCCTTTGACAAAATGCAACACCCATTTATGATAAAAACTCTCCAGAAAGCAGGCATGGAAGGAACATATCTCAACTTAATAAAAGCCATATATGACAAACACACAGCAAGCATTATCCTCAATGGTGAAAAATTGAAAGAATTTTTTCTGAAATCAGGAGCTAGACAAGGGTGCCCACTTTAACCACTACTATTCAACACAGTTTAGGGAGTCCCAGCCACAGCAATCAGAGAAGAAAAAGAAATAAAAGGAATCCAGATTGGAAAAGAAGCAGCAAAACTTTCACTTTTTGCAGATTACTCTATACTCTACATAGAAAACCCTAAAAATACCACCAGAAAATTACTAGAGCTAATCAGGAATATAATAAAGCTGCAGGATATATAATAAATACACAAAAATCCCTTGCATTCCTATATAGTAACAATGAGAAAGCAGAAAGAGCAATTAAGGAAACAATCCCATTCACCATTGCAATGAAAAGAATAAACTGCTTAGGGATAAACTTACCTAAAGAAACAAAGACCTATATATAGAAAACTATAAAACACGGACAAAAGAAATTAAAGATGAAACAGATAGATGGAGAAATATACCATGTTTCTGGATTGGAAGAATCAATACAATGAAAATGAGTATACTACCCGAAGGAAACTACAGATTCAATGCAATCCCTATCAAAGAACCAATGGTATTTTTCACAGAACTAGAGCAAATAATTTCACAATTTGTATGGAAACACAAAGAACCTCAAATAGCCAAAGCAATCCTGAGAAAGAAGAATGGAACTGGAGGAATCAATCTTCCTGACTTCAGACTATACTACAAAGCTACAGTCATCAAGCCAGTATGGTACTGGCACAAAGACAGAAATATAGATCAGTGGAACAAAGTAGAAAGCCCACAGAGAAATCCACACACTGAAAGACACCTTATCTTTGACAAAGGAGGCAAAAATACACAATGGATAAAAGAGAATCTCTTTAACAAGTGGTGCTGGGAAACTGGTCAACCACCTGTAAAAGAATGAAAGTAGAGCACTTTCTAACACCACACACAAAAATAAACTCAAAATTGATTAAAGATCTAAATGTAAGACCAGAAACTATAAAACTCTTAGAGGAAAATGTAGGCAGAACACTCTCTGACATAAATCACAGCAAGATCCTCTATGACCCACACCCAGTGTAATGGAAATAAAAAGAAAAATAAATGGGACCTAATTAAGCTTAATAGGTTTGCACAACGAAGGAAACTATAAGCAAGGTGAAAAGGCAGCCTTCAGAATGGGAGAAAATAATAGCAAATGAAACAAATACCAAAGAATTAATCTCCAAAATATACAAGCAGCTTATGCAGCTCAATACCAGAAAAATAAGTGATTCAAACAAAAAATGGGCCAGAGAACTGAACAGACATTTCTCCAAAGAAGACATACAGATGGCTAACAAACACATGACAAGATGCTCAACATTACTCATTATCAAAGAAATGCAAATCAAAACCACAATGAGGTACCGTCTCATGCCAGTCAGAATGCTGCTGCTGCTAAGTCACGTCAGTCGTGTTCAACTCTGTGCAACCTTGTAGACCGCAGCCCACCAGGCTCCCGTCCCTGGGATTCTCCAGGCAACAGTACTGGAGTGGGTTGCCATTTCCTTCTTCAGCACATGAAAGTGAAAAGTGAAAGAGAAGTTGCTCAGTTGAGTACGACTCTTTGCGATCCCATGAACTGTAGCCTACCAGGCTCCTCGGTCCATGGGATTTCCCAAGTAAGAGTAATGGAGTGAGTTGCCATTGCCATCTCCAGCCAGTCAGAATGGCTGCCATCAAAATGTCTACAAAAAATAAATGCTGGAGAGGTGTGCAGAAAAGGGAACCCTCTTACACTGTTGGTGGGAATGCAAACTAGTACAGCCACTTTGGAGACCAATGTGGAGAGTCCTTTAAAAATTGAATGTACAAATGCCATATGACCCAGCAATCCCACTGCTGGGCATACACACCAAAGAAACCAGAACTGAAAGAGGCACATGTACCCCACTGTACACTGCAGCACTGTATACAATAGCTAGGGCATGGAAGCAACCTAGATGTCCATTGGCAGATGAATGGATAAGGAAGTTGTGGTACATATGCACGATGGAATGTTACTCAGCTATTAAAAGGAATGCATTTGAATCAGTTCTGATGAGGTGGATGAAACTGGAGCCTATTATACAGAGTGAAGTAAGTCAGAAAGAGAAACACCAATACAGTATATTAACATATATATGGAATTTAGAAAGAAGGTAATGACGACCCTATATGCAAGACAGCAAAAGAGACACAGATGTAAAGGATGGACTTCTGGACTATATGGGAGAAGGCGAGAGTGGGACGGTTTGAGAGAATAGCATTGAAACATGTATATTCCCATATGTGAAATAGATGACCAATGAAAGTTCGATGCATGAAGCAGGGCACTCAAAGCTAGTTCTCTCGGACAACCCAGAGGGATGGGATGGGGAAGGAGGTGGCAAGGAGGTTCAGGATGGGAGCCACATGAACACCAGTGGCTGATTCATGTTGATGTATGGCAAAAACCACCACAATATTGTAAAGTAATCAGCCTCCAATTAAAATATATCAATTTTTTATATTGAAAAAAAATAGTGTATGGCAGCAAAACCTCCTGCACCACAAACGTAAGCTGCCTGTGCCTGAGTGTGTGCAGTCGCATCTAACTCTTTGGACCCCATGGACTGTAGCCCACCAGGACCCTCTGTCCATGGGATTCACCAGGCAAGAATGCTGGAGTGAGTTGCCATACCCTTCTCCATGGGATCTTCCCGACACAGGGAACAAACCCGCATCTCCTGTGTCTCTTGCATTGCAGGTGGATTCTTTATCACTGAGCCACCTGGTAAGTACCAACTCCACTTTGCCAGGTAAATAAACATAACACCAAAGCACAAAGGCTATGAAAGGGGGGGCTGGTGGCCCAGGGGCAGAGAGTCTGACGCACAGCAGGGCAGAAGGAGCAGGTGTGAATGTGCTGGAAGGGTGAATTCTCCCACTTTGACCCCTCAGGGCCCCCAGTCCTAACACTGCCCTGGGTGGGTGTACATATCCTGTCTGATACATAAGAGGTAGAGGCTGTATCCAAGTCTCAGCTCCTTCTTGTGTTTCTAGTAGGAGAGGGAGGTGATGCCTTCCCTCTGCCAGGGGTCAGAAGGCAAGATTCTCTGAAACTGGAGCAAACGGGATGTGTGGGAGGTTGAGCATCTTCTCCTTGTGGAGTATGGGCGTGCGGACTCCTAGAGAAAGCCAGTTCTCTGAGCACGTGGTCTTGAAGTTTCTACTACCGACAACTCATTGATTCTTGCCCCTCTCCATGATGAGGGGAGGGGACCTTGGAGGCCCCGTGAGCTCTTCCCCAGTTTCCAGCCACCAAAAGAGGTCCTCAGAGAGGGCGGGGACAGGTGCGGGTCCCGCCCGTCCTGGGTTCTCCTCTCTGACCACTTTCAGTACAGCCGGAGGAAAGCCTCCAGCTCTTAGGGAATGAAGCCCTTGTAGGGGATCTTGTTGTTGTCCAGGGTGAAGGCCACAAGGCACTGTGGGGTCACGTAGTTGAAGGGCTGAATGGTGATCTTGGCCAGCATTTCTCATGAAGCACCTTGCAGGCCGTATTCTTGAAGGCACTGGTGGCGTCCACTGGGTCCCTGCCTCTGTCAGGGCATTCACGATCTCCAGGCAGTTGTTCTGCTTCGCGATGTGCACTGGGGTGTTGTTGTCAAAGTCCCAGCTGTCTGGATCGACCCGGAAGTCGAGACCACCTTGACCACTTGGGGTAAGGGAATCTGCCCCCGAGAAGTGGCCCACGTTCGTGGTCCAAATCCACTGCCACGTGCAGGAGTGGAGCCATTCTTGCTGAGAGGGGTGCAAACCCTCACCCTCTGGGGTTTCATGTCCTCCTGATCAGGATGGCACTCCACTTTCTCCAGCAGATAGAGCAGGTGGAGGATGATGTCCAGGGCCTTGGTGAACTGGACTGAGTCCCTGGGCTCCTTGGGCTTGCTCCACTTCCCAGTCCCCTTTGCACAGCACCCACATGAGAGCTGCAAAGCCAGTTGGCACGCCCAGGCTGCCCCTTGGCCAAGGGTTTCTGGAGCACTTAGGAGAAGAGTTCATCAGAGGATAGGAAGCTGCTGGCAATCAGAGGCTCCAGGTTGTTCTGCTGCATGTCTAGGATGTATTTCCATGAGGGGATGCAGAGCTAAAAGCTGTTCCAGTCGGCCTACACAGCATCCTGGTAACGCACAGAGTAGGAAATGTCCGGGTGGGGGGACCCAGGACCACTCTCAGGTCAGCAGTGCCTGCTTGCGCATCTCATCACACTGCATTTTGAGCGCCTCCAATTCCTTGGTGGTGTTCACCTCCCTGGAACAGTCAGACCGAGGACCAGCTGGGACTCAGGTTTTGGCAGATACGTGTCCCCTGGTGACACAGCTCCATGGCCCCTAGCAAGAGTTTCAGGACCCTGAGCAGATTCCGTTTCTTAGCCATGTAGGTGGCTCCCAGCAACTCCAAGGCTGTCAGACGGCTTCTCAGCTGGTGCTCAGGGGTTCCCCTGAGGAGGAGCTTCAGCAGCATGAGCCCTGGGGCTGCGCACATGCCTGGCTGGTAGACGGACCTTCCCATGCTGCCTTGGCTGCGTCTCTTCTCCAGCAGGCTGCTCTCGGGTGAGGTCCCCCGTCATGCTCCTGTGGTCCGTCATGTGGGCCACCAGCAGTGGGGTCATGACATAGCCATTCCGTTCCCTGTGGGTCTGGCACCTGAACAGCACCTGCTGGACACCCAGGCCGCTGGCCTCAGTGAGGTCACGCAGGGCCTTGTTGCCCTTGACATTGCTCAGGTTCAGGTGGGAACCCTGATCTAACCAGTAGATGGCGATCTGGCGATGGCCTGTGTAAGGGTAGATCAGGAGGCATGTGCGTGCCTGCGCTGGTTGGCCTCCCCCAGGTAGCCTGGTGCTCACCCTCCGAGTATCGCTCCACATCCAGTTGCCCATCAAAGCAGGCAGTACGCAAGGGCCTCGAGAGGGTGCATGTGGTATGGCTCTCCAAGTCCTCGCAGCACAGCAGGCTCTGCACCAGGTCCAGGTGGTCAGCGGCTGAGGCGGCCCACAGCGGCTGTGCACCCTTGATGGTCTCGTCACTGAAGTATACTGAGCCACCTGCCTCCAAGCTGGCACCGCCACCGGGTACTTGACCACATCTAGGTGGCTGTAATGGGAAGTGATGCAAGCGGCTTCCCCACCCTCAGCTCCCCACCCCCATCCCCTTTTACCATTTTGCTCTTTTCAAATACTACCTCGATGGCTCTCACTCTCCAAATTCTAGATTTTCTTTTTGAGTAAGCATGCATGATACAGGACCTAAAAGTCCATCAGAGTCATCATCAGCTTTAATGGTGGGAAAGATGGGAAGCCAGATCTTACTTGCAAATCTTTTCTCTTAAATGACCGATACAGCTCAATATGACATTTGGAAGGGAATCCATCTGAAAGGAAAATGCAGTCTTACATTGGCCTGAGGATGCTTCCATTAATTTGGATGGATTAACATATATGGTGGTTCTTAGAAGAACCTCTTCTTGGTAGCTCAGACAGTAAAGAATCTGCTTACAACGCAGGAGACCCAGGTTTGATCCCTGGGTCAGGAGATCCCCTGGAGAAGGGAATGGCAACCCACTCCAGTATTCTTGCCTGGAGAATCCCACGGACAGAGGAGACTGGCTGGCAACTGTCCATATTGTTGCAAAGAGTTGGACATGACTGAGTGACTACAATTGCGCCTTCATCCCCAGCAAAGGAATTACTAATGTTTACAGGATGCATATCATCCTAACAAGAAGGTAAAAAATCATTTGGGAAGATGGAGCAAAATGGAAGAGGAAATGGGAGATTTAAAATCTCTTTCTCTTTCTCCAAACCCTCCTCCTCCTTTCTCTGCTGTCTCCTCTCCTTTTGCTCCCTTTCCATGGCAGCTCTTCATCTTCACGCCTCAATCTGACTCCTAGTAAGGGCGAAGCTATGATCTTCAAGATGGGTGGTTAATCAGTAGATTTCCCTGCAAAGAAGGACAAGGAGACAGTAATGAATTATCTCCCTGTGTGAGGTGTGTGTTTGTCATGCCCTTGCTCTGATTCCATTTCATGCTTAGCCTAGATTGTGACCTCCAAGAATATTTTCTTATCCACAAACTATACAGCTGGGAAAGCAGAGATGATAAAGCAATAGTATTAAGGAATAACTGGGAAAGGAAACCCAGGAGTCATCTAATTCTACATTTTTCCTGAAGACAGCTAGCCTTCCCTAACCACTTTGCCAAGAAAGCAGATGTCATCAAGTAGCTACCCAGGCTTGAAACAGTACACCTCTACATGCTGTTCAACTCCCCTACATTATTCACTGAGGGCTTCTTTTCCTGAGCCCAGGGAAGACCACAGAAGCTTGCGCAAGTACCTGGCAGTGTGTTTTCAGTTTACAGCCCTTCATATGGGGATGTGCAATTGTAGTTGCAGAGAATTCTGCAAGCAGCAGCTTTGGTTGTTTGATGGAGCAGGCATGTCAGGACCGGAATGTGACCTACCACATCAGGGGCAATGTGGCCAAAATAATGTGTCTACGTATGCAAAATCCACTACAATATTGTAAAGTAATTATCTTCCAATTAAAATAAATTAATTACTTTAAAAAAAAGAAAGAAAAAAGACTCTGACTCTATGCCACCTCCCACATAATGGAAGAACTAAATGCTCGAGGGACCCACTGAGAGGGCCTGCAAATGGCCATAGCTGAAGTGCTTCTAAGAAAAGTGAGCTGGGAGAAATCACAGCAGTGCATCCAGAAGACTAGTGATTTCCCAGTTGATTTCCATTGGCAGTTTGTTGAGGCTTCCCAAAATTTACCATCATGGATCCAGGGGTAGTTCAAAATCACCCACTGGTCTTATTTACTTTGTGTCAACCTTGGAGAAGGAAATGGCAACCCATTCCAGTGTTCTTGCCTGGAGAATCCCAGGGACGGGGGAGCCTCATGGGCTGCCATCTGTGGGGTCACACAGAGTCGGACACGACTGAAGCGACTTAGCAGCAGCAGCAGGACCGAATACTACATAAAACCTAGCAGGAGCTGCTCAATTCGGGGACAATGTAGAGAAAGAGGAAGGAGAAAAGAAGCAGTTAAATATCACTGTGTTAGCCACTTGGTTACAACTATTTTCTGAGGGAAGAAGCCCTACTCCGGACAACATGTGAAGGGAGCCAAGGTAGATGGGAAAACTGTATGTCATTATTACATTACGCCAAGACACTGGAAGAGGGACTGGAGAAAGAGGTTCCTGAGAATGCAGACCCTGCAGGAACAAGGGAATCAGGAAAGCCTAGGACGAAACCCTCGGCTAGGGAGTAATAGGCAAAAGGCTCAAAGTCAACTGATTGAGGGAATCTTGGACATAGAACCTGGTGAACCACAAGCTTCAATAAGTTGCCCTCAGGCTAATTATGCTTGCCTTTTCTGGTAAATATTGGTGCTGGAGAGGGCTCTTGAGAGTCCCTTGGACTGCAAGGAGATCAAACCAGTGAATTCTAAAGGAAATCATCCCTGAATATTCATTGGAAGACTGATGATGAAGCTGAAGCTTCAAAGGCATGATGTGGACAGGAGCAGGAGCAGGGTGGGCAAGATCAAGGGCAGCATGTGGGTGGGCTCAGAGGCAAAGGTGAGTGAATTAGGGGCAGGGTTTGGTGAGGGGGACACCAGGAAGCTCACTTGGCTGGGGTTGGTGACAAGGTGTGGGCAGGGTTCAGGGTGGGACCACCCTCCTAATAATAAGAGGTAGTGCAAGCAACTCCAGGTGTTATGCCCTGAGCACTCAAGGGACCCCAAGGCAAGACTTGTCCTTTTCTCCCTCATGAACTTCCATTCCTCACCTTCTCCCTATCACACCTTCTTCCTCTGGTTCTCCATGCTTGAAATATCTCCTATTCCTTCTTCCTTCTGCCTGAATGCCTTCATACCTTCTGGCTAACCTCTGCGGGTCCCTTCCTTTCTTCCTGACCTCCCCTACATTCCCCTCTTCTTACTGCTCAATCATCTTCTAGTCTCACTTTTCTGTCTGCCTGGCTGCTGTTTCTTTATTGATAACCTCCTTGCCTGACCACACCCCCCAATATGTCTCTCTTTCTGCCTGTCTAGCCTACATTCCTCTGCTCCTCACTGTATAACCATTCCCTGTTCCTCCTGTCTCCTTGCTTGCCCATCTACTTTCTTTTCCCAGCCCCTGCCTGACATTCCACCCCCAATCATCCCCAAAAGGCCATCCTCAATTCCTCTGTTTTGACTTTCTGACTTCCCTTCATTCTTATTCTCCCTACCTCACACCCCCAGTCACCTTCTCCCTGCTTCTCACCTCCAAAATCCCTTCTTCTTCCTTGTTTGATCAGCCCCCATCCATCTCAATGTCCTGGCCTCATTCCTCACCTCCTCCATATTTTATCAACCTCCATTCATCTAATTCTCCCTGTCAGACCTCCCTTCCATCCTTCCCCTCCTTCCTGTTTGATCTCTTTCTAGTCTTCCATCCTTCCCGCTGATCACCTCCTTTTCTATACCCCTGCCTAACTTCTTCCTCCATTCTCCATGCTTGATCATACTCCTTTCCTTCCTTCTTCTTAACTTGTTGTTGTTCACCCTCTCAGTCATGTCTGACTCTTTGAGACCCCATGGACTGCAGCACACCAGGCTTCCCTATCCTTCATCATCTCCTGGAGCTTGTTCAAACTCATGTTCATCGAGGTGGTGACACCATCCAAACATCTCATCCTCTGTTGTCCCCTTCTCCTCCTGCCTTCAATCTTTCCCAGCATCAGGGTCTTTTCTAATGAGTCAGTGCTTCGAATCAGGGAGCCAAAGTTTTGGAGCTTCAGCTTTAGCATCAGTCCTTCCAATAAATATTGAGGGTTGATTTCCTTTAGGATTGACTGGTTTGATTTCCTTGAAGTTCAAGGCATTCTCAAGAGTCTTCAACACCACAGTTCAAAAGCATCAATTCTCTGGCGTTCAGCCCTCTGTATGGTCAAACTCCCATATCCATACATGACTACTAGAAAAACCATTAGCTTTGACTGTGTGGACCTTCATTGGCAAAGTAATGTCTCTGCTTTTTAATATGCTTTCTAGGTTGGTCATAGCTTTCCTGCCAAGGAGAAGGTATTTTAATTTCATGGCTGTGGTCAGCATTTGTAGTGATTTCAGAGCCGAAGTGATGGGACTGGAGGCCATGATCTTTGTTTTTTGAATCTTGAGTTTTAAGCCAGGTTTTTCACTCTCCCCTTTCACTTTCATCAAGAGTCTGTCTAGTTCCTCTTCACTTTCTGCCGTAACTGTGGTGTCATATGCATATCTAAGGTTGTTGCTATTTCTCCCTGCAGTCTTGATTCCAGTTTGTGCTTCACCTAGCTAGGCATTTCGCATGATGTACTCTGCATAGAAGTTAAATAAGCAGACTGACAATATACAGCCTTAACGTACATCTTTCCCAATTTGGAACCAGTCCATTGTTCCATGTTTGGTTATAACTGTTGCTTCTTGACCTGCATACAGATTTCTCAGGAGACAGGTGATATTCCCATCTGGTATTCCCATCTGTTTAAGAATTTTCCACAGTTTGTTGTGATCCACATAGTCAAAGGTTTTAGCACAGTCAATGAAGCAGTAGTAGATGTTTTTCTGGAATCCTCTTGCTTTTTCTATGATCTAGCAGATGTTGGCAATTTGATCTTGGGTTCCTCTGCCTTTTCTAAATCCAGTTTGAACCACTGGAAGTTCTCGGTTGGCATACTGTTGAAGCCTATCTTTAAGAATTTTGAGCATTACTTTGCTAGTGTGAGAACATTCTTTGGCATTGCCTTTCTTTGGGATTGGAATGAAAACTGACCTTTTCCAGTCCTGTGGCCACTGTGGAGTTTTCCAAATTTGTTGGCATATTGAGTGCAGCAGTTGAACAGCATCATCTTTTAAGACTTGAAATAGCTGAGCTGCAATTCCATCACCTCCACTAGCTTTGTTCATAGTTATGCTTCCTAAGGCCCACTTGACTTTGAACTCCACAATGTCTGAATCTAGGTGAGTGATCACACCATTGTATCATTAAGATATTTTTGTGTAGTTCTGTGTATTCTTGCCAACTCTTCTTAATATCTTCTGCTTCTGTTAGGTCTGTACTGTTTCTGTCCTTTATTTTATCCATCTTTGCATGAAATGTTTCTTTGGTATCTCTAATTTTCTTGAAGTGATCTCTAGTCTTTCCCATTCTGTTGTTTTCCTATATTTCTTTGCACTGATCTCTTAGGAATGCTTTCTTATCTTTCCTTGCTATCATTTTGAGCTCTGCATTCAGACGGATATATCTTTCCTTTTCTACTTTGCCTTTAGCTTCTTCTTTTTTCAGCTATTTGTAAGGCCCCCTCAGACAACTATTTTGCCTTTTTGCATTTCTTTTCTTCGGGATCACTTTTATCACTGCATCCTGTACAATGTTAAGAACCTCCATCCATAGTTCTTTAGGCATTCTGTCTATCAGATCTAATCCCTTGAATCTATTTTGTCACTCCCACTGTATAATCATAGGGATTTAATTTAGGTCATATCTGAATGGCCTAGTGGTTTTTCCTACTTTCTTTAGTTTAAGTCTGAATTTTGCAATAAGGAGTTCATGGTCTGAGCCACAGTCAGCTCCCACTCGTGTTTTTACTGACTGTATAGAGCTTTTCCATCTTCAGTTGCAAAGAATATAATCAATCTGATTTCAGTATTGACCATCTGGTGATGTCCATTCCATGTATAGAGTTGTCTCTTGCATTGTTGGAAGAGGGTGTTTGCTATGACCAGTGCATTCTCTTGGCAAAAACTTGCCTGTTACTCCAGGTATCTCTTGACTTTCTACTTTTGCCTTCTAGTCCCCTATGATGAAAAGGACATCTTTCTTTGGTGTTAGTTCTAGAAGGTCTTGTAGGTCATCGTAGAGCCATTCAAATTCCGCTTCTTCAGCATTAGTGGTTAGGGCACAGACTTGGATTACTGTGATATTAAATGGTTTGCCTTGGAAACGAACAGAGATCATTCTGTCATTTTTGAGATTGCACCCAAATACTGCATATCTGAAAATTTTGTTGGCTATGAGGGCTACTCCATTTCTTCTAACGGATTTTTATGCACAGTAGTAGATATAATGGTCATCTGAATTAAATTTGCCCATTCTGGTCCATTGTAGTTCACTGATTCCTGAAATGTCAATGTTCACTCTTGCCATCTCTTGTTTGACCACTTTCAATTCACTTTGATTCATGGACCTAACATTCCAGGTTCCTATGAAATATTGTTCTTTACAGCATCAGACTTTACTTCCATCACCAGTCACATGAAAATTGGGTGTTGTTTTCACTTTGGCTCCAACTCTTCATTCATTCTGGAATTGTTTCTCCACTCTTCTCCAGTAGCATACTGGGCACCTACTGACCTGGGGAGTTTATCTTTCAGTGTCATAACTTTTTGACACTTTTTGAAAATCCTCTTACACTATTGGTGGGAATGCAAACTAGTACAGCCACTATGGAGAACACTGTGGAGATTCCTTAAAAAACTGGAAATAGAACTGCCATATGACCCAGCAATCCCACTTCTGGGCATACACACTGAGGAAACCATAATTGAAAGAGACACGTGTACCCCAATGTTCATTGCAGCACTGTTTATAATAGCCAGGACATGAAAGCAACCTAGATGTGCATGAGCAAAGAATGGACAAGAAAGCAGTGGTACATATACACAATGGAATATTACTCAGCCATTAAAAAGAATATATTTGAATCACTTCTAATGAGGTGGATGAAACTGGAGCCTATTGTACAGAGTGAAGTAAGCCAGAAAGAAAAACACCAATACAGTATACTAATGCATATATATGGAATTTAGAAAGATGGTAATGATAACCCTATATGAGAGACAGAAAAAGAGAAAGAGATGTATAGAACAGTCTTTTGGACTCTGGGTGAAGGCGAGGGTGGGATGATCTGAGAGGATAGCATTGAAACATGTATATTATCATATGTGAAACAGATCGCCAGTCCAGGTTCGATGCATGATACAGGTGCTCAGGACTGGTGCACTGGGATGACCCAGAGGGATGGGATGGGGAGGGAGGTGTGAAGGGGGTTCAGGATGGGGAACACATGGAAAACCCATGACTGATTCACATCAACGATCTGTTTCTTTGAACTCTTTTTCACACACTGTAAACAAAACCCACTGAAACGTCTCCACAAAACTATTAATGTCAGTACTTGACTTGGTTTCTCCATTTTTGCATGAGAAAATTTAAGAATAAAATATTATTTCTCTGTTCTTAAAGATTTTTCATAGATATAGGATGGAAAGTAATCATATACCAGGCAATCTAAAAGCATTATTTGTAAAGAAATATTTCTGGAAAGAAAGCAAAAAATGATTAATATTGGTTGTCCTCAGGGAAGAGAAGTGGGGAGAGGACTTGTGCACATCTTTTCATGTGCTTCTTTGCTATCTGTAGATAATCTTTGATAAAGCATCTGTGCATACACTTTGGCCATTAATTGGGTAGGTAGTTTTCTTATTTGTAGCATTTTTGAGAGGCTGTCATATATTCTGGATACAAGCCCATTATCATTAATGTACTTTGCAAACAGTTTCTCCTAGTCTGTAACTTGTCTTCTGGAAAAGCAGAAGTTCTTAATTTTATGAACCAGAATCTATCAATTTGTTCCTTTAATGGATGATGTTTTTTGGTGTCGTACCTAACAACTCTTTGCCTAACTCAAGGTCACAAATAATTTCCCTTATGTTTTCTTGTAGAAGCTTTATAATTTTACCCTTAGGCCAATGATCCATTTTGAGCTAATATTCATATATCGTATGAGATATAGATCCAAGTTCATGTAATTTTTTTGTACATGCATTTCCAATTTTTGAAAAGAATGTACCTTTTGGACAGAAGAGTACAAAATGGACAGAAAATACATCACAGTACTTTTGCATCTTTGTCAAAAGTTAACATATATATATGGGGCTATTTATCCACCCTCTACCTATGTGTCTTGATCCCAATATCACACGGTCTTGCGACCCCACGGACTGTAGCCTGCCAGGCTCCTCTGTCCATGGGACTCTCCAGGCAAGAATACTGGAGTGAGTTGCCAGTATTTCCTTCTCCAGGGGATCTTCCTGACCCAGGAATTGAACCCAGGTCTCCAGCATGGCAGGAAGGTTCTTACCGACTGAGCTACAAGAGAAAACCCTGTCTTTATTACTGCACCTTTATAATAAGTCTTCATGAGAGTTATACATCATGAGAAACACTGGGCTGGAGGAAGCACCAGCTATAATCAAGATTGCTGGGAGAAATATCAGTAACCTCAGATATGCAGATGACATCACCCTTAAGGCAAAAAGTGAAGAAGAACTAAAGAGCCTCTTGATGAAAGTGAAAGAGGAGAGTGGAAAAAGTTGGCTGAAAGCTCAACATTCAGAAAATGAAGATCATGGTACCCAGTCCCATCACTTCATGGCAAATAGATGGGGAAGCAGTGGAAACAGTGAGAGACTATTTTGGGGGGCTCCAAAATCACTGCAGATGGTGACTACAGCCATGAAATTAAAAGACACTTACTCTTTGGAAGAAAAGTTATGACCAACCTAGACAGCATATTAAAAAGCAGAGACATTACTTTGCCAACAAAAGCCCATCTAGTTAAGGCTATTGTTTTTCCAGTAGTCATGGATGGATGTGATAGTTGGACTATAAAGAAAGCTGAGCACCAAAGAATTGATGCTTTTGAACTGTGTTGTTGGAGAAGACTCTTGAGAGTCCCTTGGACTGCATGGAGATCCAACCAGTCCATCATAAAGGAAATTAATCCTGAATATTCATTGGAAGGACTGATGTTAAAGTGGAAACTCCAATACTTTGACCACCTGATGCAAAGAGCTGACCCATTTGAAAAGACCCTGATGCTGGGAAAGACTGAAGGCAGGAGGAGAAGGGGACGACAGAAGATGAGATGGTTGGATGGCATCACCGACTCAATGGACGTGACTTTGAGTGTACTCCAGGAGTTGGTGATGGACAGGGAGGCCTGGCATGCTGCAGTCCATGGGATCACAAAGAGTCAGGCACGACTGAGAGACTGAACTGAACTGAATAATAAGTCTTAAAGTCAGGGAGTGTAAGTCAGGCAAAACTCTGTCTTTTTATTCAAAACTGTTTAGGCTATTTTGGTCCTTTGAATTTCCATTTAAATTTTAAAGTCATCTTGGTCAATTTCGACAAGAAAGGCTTGGTGGCGCTATGATTGGCAATGTGCTAAATGCCTAGATCAGTTGGGGATGAACTGACATCTTAACAATACTGTGTTTGCTGATCCATGAACTCAGTATACATCTCTCCATTTATTTACATCTTTAAGAGTCTTTGGATTCCCTAAGTTCTCTCAGCAAGTTTTCTGTTTTCAGTATATAAATCTTACATGTCACTTGTCAGGTTTTTCCATAAGTATTTGATATTTTTAATGCAATTATAAATGGTATTATAATAAGTATATAGAAATGCAATCAATTTTTGATAAATTGACTGTGAGTCTTGAAACCTTACTAAGCTTATTTATTAATCTGAGTAGCTTTTAAATAAATAAGGATTTTCAGTGGAGACAATCATGTTTTACTTCACCCTTTCTAATCTGCATGCATTTTCTTTCTTTTTTGTTCTTGCTGCACTGGCTAGAATCTCTAATACAATGTTGAATACACGTGCCAAGAGGACATCCTGGACTTGTTCTTGATCCTAAGGGGAAAACATTCCGTTTTTCACCCTTAAATATGATGTTAGCTATAGGTTTTTCATAGATGCCCTTTACCAAGTTGGGGACATCCCCTTCTATTCCTAGTATACTGAGTTTTGTTTGGTTTTATGTTTTTTTTAATTAGTGTACTGACTTTCTCTAGTTGCAGCGAGTGGGGACTACTCTTAGCTGCGGTGCATGGGCTTCGCATTGCGATGGCTTCTTGTTGCTGAGCACAGGCTCCAGGTGAGCAGGCCTTAGTGGTTGAGGCACACCGGCTCTAGAGCATGGGCTCAGGAGTTGTGGCACATGGTCTTAGCTGCTCTGGGGCATGTGGAATCCTCCCAGACTAGAAACTGAACCCATTTCCCCTACATTGACAGGCAGATTCCTATCTACTGTACCACCAGGGAAGTCCCCGACAACACTTAATACATTGTGTTTTCATTTTCATCTAGTTCAAAATACTTTTAAAATTTCCCTTTTGATTTATTCTTTAATGCATGGGTTAGCTAGATGTGTGTTATTCAGTTTTCAGTTACTTAGGGATTTTGCAATTACCTTTCTATTGGTTTCTAACTCAGTTCTACTGTGGCTAGAGAATGTAGTTTGTATAACTTGAATGTCTTAATACTTATTGAGATGTATATATATTTTTAACTTTATTTTACTTTGCAATACTATATTGGTTTTGAGATACATCAACATGAATCCGCCACGGGTGTACATGAGTTCCCAATCCTGAACCTCCCTCCCCATACCATCTCTCTGGGTCATCCCAGTGCACCAGCCCCAAGCATCTTGTATCCTGCATCGAACCTAGACTGATTGAGATGTATTTTATGGGCAAGATTATAGTCTGTTTTGTAAAAGTTCTGTGTGCACTTAAAAGGAAAGGAATGTGTATTCTACTGTTATTTAGTGGAGTGTTCTATAAAAGCCAATTAGGCCAACTTGCTTAATAGTGTTGATCAGGTCTTATCTATCTTTATTGATTTTCTGTCCACTTTTCTATCAATTACTTCGAGTATTGTTGAAATCTCCAATTATAAATGTTGACTTCTCTCATTCTTGCAGTTTTAAACAGTTGATTATCTTTTATTTTTGTTAATTTTTATTTTTACTTTATTTTACTTTACAATACTGTATTGGTTTTGCCATACATTGACATAAGAGATCCAAATAATAAGAAAAACATTTATTGCTTCCTGAATTCTGCTGCATGTATTTTGAAGCTCTATTATCCCATGCATAAGCACTAAGGATTAGTTTGGATTCTTCAGATTAGTGTTGGCATGGTACACTATGCTTTTTTTTTTTTTGTAGAAATTGACTAAGATGATTCTAAAATTTGTATGGAAATTCAAAGTTTTTTTTAAAAAATCCTTTTTATTTTGTATTGAGGTATACCTGATTAACCATCCTGTGACAGTTTCAAGTGAACGGCGGAGGGACTCAGCCATTCATATACATGTATCCATTCTCCCCCAAACTCCCCTCCCATCCAAGCTGCCACGTAATGAGCAGAGTTCCAGCTCTACAGTAGGCCCTTACTGAGTATTTATTTGAAATAGAACAGTGTGTACCTGTCCATACCAAACTCCCTAAATATCCCTTTCCCCTGGCAAAGCCTGGTACATGTTTTGCCATCCTTCTACTTTTAACCTAATCTTCTCTTTATATTTAAAGTGGATTTCTTGCTTTTTTTACCCACTTGAAAATCTATTTTCCACTTACATATAATAAGATTACAGATGCGGTTGTGTTTAAATCTACCATATGGCTATTGGTTTTCTATTTGTTCTATCAATTCCTTGGTCCTTTCCCCCTTTATTTCTGTCTTTTTTTGAATTAATTATTTTTTATGCTTCCATTTTGTATTCTTTGTTATGTTTAAGAGCTTTAATACTTCCTTGTTTTATTTTAGTGGTTGTTTTAGGGTTTATAGTGTTGATATCATTCGCTTATTCCAATTTAACATCGTGACATTATGCCATCTTATGTATAATTCAAGAACCTTACAACAACATACTTCCATGTCCCTCCCACGTTTTGTGTTATTGTTGTCATATATTTAAATTTGAATATATTATAAGTGGCATGATTCATTGATATTCTAATTTTAAACCGCTGATGATCTTTTAAAGAGATCCAAACAATGAGAACAATATTTATATTTACCCATGTAGTTACCATTTCTGATGCTCTTCATTCCTTTGTGTAGATGTAGATTTCCATCTGGTATCATTTGCCTTCTGTCTTAAGGAACTCTTTTGGTAGTGCAGGTCAGCACAGAAAACAGCAAAATTCTGTAAAGCAGTTATCTTCCAATACAAAAATAAATTTTACCAAAGAGTATCAGATGATGTAGAGAAGTCGTTCGTGAAAAGAAGAGTCGGTGAGGCAAACTTCATTTGTGTCTCATTTTAGGAAATTGCCACAGCCACCTCAACCTTCCGCAAAAACCATCCTGATCAACCAGTAGCCATCATCATCAAGGCAAGACCCTCCATCAGCAAAATGATTACGACTCACCTAAGACTCAGATGATGGTTAGCCTCATTTAGGCATAAGTGCTGTGCTGTGCTCAGAAGTGTTTGACTCTTTGCAACACTATGAACTGTAACCTGCCAGGCTCCTCCGTACATGCGATGTTCCAGGCAAGAACACTGGAGAGGGTTACCATTTCCTCCTCCAGAGGATCTTCCTGACCCAGGGATCGACACGCCGTCTCTTGGGTCTCCTCTGCTGGCAGGTAGATTCTTTACCATTCAGCCACCTGTGAAGCCCTTAAAGAATAAAGTTTTTTTAATTAATTAATTTACATTGTTTTTAAGATACAGTGCTGTTGAACACTTAGTAGACTACAATACGATATAAAGGTTACTTTTACATGCATTGGGAAGCCAAAAATTTGTGTCTCACTGTATTGCAATATTCACTTTGCTGCGGTGGTCTGCCATGCCCACAATATCCCTGAGGTATGCCTGTACTAGTTGTTTGCAATAGGAGGCTTGAGAGTGTGTACAATAAGTTACACTTGAGACTGACCACAGTTTGGTGAGGAAGTCCCCCACCTGGAAGAGTTAAGACCAACTGTGACACTGTCGAGGCAGCTGTCTTTACACCTACTTCAGGGTACTTTGCATGCAATAACTTCTTCAGTTCCTCCTCACTGACTGGCAGTAAAGTGGAGGGACCCGTTTATTGACCATACAGTTTGATCAACATTTCCACTACTGACTCCAGAGACTTCTCTCAGATCTCCTGAATTTGCCTCTGTCCGTTTTCCATCATTCCTGTAGCAAACTGCCATACAACTCGTTGGCTTAAAACCACAGAAAATGTTAGTCTTGTAGTTCTGAAGACCTAAAATGCTCCCATTGGGCCTAAAGTCAAGATGTTGGCAGGTATGGGTTCGTTTATTTATTTTTTTTTTATTTTATTAATTTTGTCTGTGCTGGGTGTTCGTTGGTGTGTAGGCTTTTCTCTAGTTTTTAGCGAGCAGGGGCATCTCTTCGTTGTTGTGTGCGGACTTACTGTGGAGGCTTCTTCTGTTGCCAAAACAGGCTAGGTGTGTGGGCTTTCCGTAGTTGAGGCATAGGGTCTGATATTTTCTCCTCTGTGAAAGCTAACAAGTTGGCTGCCCGTGGTGTTATGGCTGCTGTTGGAAAACATGAGACTCCTGGGTCAGAGACAAAAGACTTGAATACCCACAGCGTTAGTGGCAGTGAGAGTATCAACATTTCCACGAGTTCCCTAAGCCTCAGTCCCCGCAGGGTGTTGCAGAAGGCCAGATAAATCCTGCGTGTGCAGTAGGCTGTTGCATTATAGGGAGAAGCACTCACTAGCTTTACGGGCCGGCCTCGACGAAATCTTTCATAAAGGGCTGAATAAGCCTGCTCGATTTTGCCCTTGAGGAAAAATGTTCTTGCAGAATACATTTCCCAGTATACTTTCCTGCCGTTTGCTACTGGAGAGGGAGACTCTATCTTTTGAGGAACTGCTTCACCATAAGAAAAATTTCACAAAGATAGTTTGGGAAAAGAGCAATCTTCGTCTGCCTTGAAAGACTACACACAGAAAATATGAGAATTATGTGGAGAACAGTCTCCCAGTAATCTCTCATGTCCTTTAATCTGGAACTGATGTAAGGGCTCTACCCCCTGCCATGTTTTTTGTTGAAGCGCAGCTTGGCCATTTGCACCTGAACTATGTCCACCTTGTGTGAGAAGTGATCCTAATTGTATTCTTGTGGTGGTTATTCATAGTTCGCGAAGACCTACGTTCATCATGAACTGATCAATTTTCAGACGGCTTGACAAACCAGTATTCGATTTTGGCACAACATAACTTAGCAAGTGGTATTGGAAGCTCTTTTCAATTCTCCCTCCAGATGGCACAATAATCTGGATTATCCATCTCTCGTTGTGTTTTTTGAGTGTTGTCACACACCCAATGCACACATTTTTAAATCTATGGATTATAAATTCTATTTCCTCCTTAATCCATTTTCGCTTCTCCCAGGGGGATCTTCCCACCCCCCAGGAATCTAAGCAGGTGTCACTGCACTTTGGCGAGGCGATCTCCTTATCATGCTTCATTCACCATCAGGGAAGCCCCACATACTTTGGATTTTAACCTGATTTCAGGACATCACAATTTGCAAACTATTTTTCGCATGTCAGTAAGCTGCCTTGTCGATTTTGTGCAGAGGTTCGTGCAATTGCTGTGCAACAAACTTTTTTAAGTTTTGGTATATTCGCCACTCGTTTATTTTTGGCTTTTTGTTGCCTTTGATACTTGGTGGTCAATCGCAAGAGGTTTATCTCCACGCATGTTACGTCTAGGAAGAGGTTCACTATCTTTGAATTTCCTCAGAAGTTGTGTGTTTGGGGTCTATACGGTCAGGTCTTTAATCATTTTCCGTTAAACTTTGACTGTGTGGCGTAAGAGAGTGCTTCCAGTTTTTCATCCTAATTGCATGTGGCTGTTCCATTTTTTGCCAAAC